>NW_024803505.1:0-7819 GCF_019175285.1 Sceloporus undulatus | reverse complement strand
CTTCTGACCAAGGTCATGAGCAAGATCAGGAGAGAGAGGGCCGAGGTGATCCTAGTGGCCCCAGCGTGGCCCCGCAGAGCCTGGTACTCAGAGATCCTGACCATGGCCACAGACAGCCTGGAGCTTCCAGTGAGACAGGACCTTCTCTCCCAGGGCCAAGTATTCCACCCCGACCCGGCCTGGCTTCAGCTCCACGCCTGGAGGTTGAACGCCACATGCTCCAGCAATACCGTTACTCCCTGCAGGTGATTAATTCCATACTCGCCTCGTGAAGACCGTCTACTCAAAGAATCTATGAATATACCTTCAGAGCATTTTGGAGGTGGTGTTCACGCAAGCGCCTCGACCCCCCCCCCCAATTCTCTGCCTCAACATTGATGATGTTCTTGCAGGATGGCATAGACCAGGGCCTCCATCCGAACACCCTCAAAAAGCAGGTGGGTGCAATTACTTCCATCCTCCCCCATAATGAAGCAGCCGCAATCTCCTCCAACCCACAGCTAAAAGGGGTCACCAACACGGCCCCTCCAACAAGACATAGGTTTCCATCGTGGGACCTACATACCGTGCTCAAGGCTCTCACCATCCACCCCTTTGAGCCGCTGAGAGAGGTATCCCTCAAGCATCTGTCATGGAAGGTGCTTTTCTTGACCGCCATCACCTCAACTCGAAGAGTATCTGAGCTCTGCGCCCTATCGACACGACAGGACCTCTGTGTTCAGACCGGACTCGGTCTTGCTTCGTACGGATCCAGCCTTCATCCCTAAGGTCAACTCTGCTTTCCACGTGTCCCAGGACATCATACTACCTTCTTTTTTCCTCGCCCAACAACGGATCTGGAGAAAAGCTGGCATACCCTCGATGTCCGCAGGACGATCAGGATATACCTCAAGAGGACAAGACCATCCAGATCATCAGAGGCCCTTTTTGTCTCCTTCAGCAAGGCAAGAAAGGGAAAGAAAGTGTCTCCTTCTACTCTGGCTAGATGGATCAGAGAGTGTATCACAGCCTGTTACAGATCCCAGGGCCTTCCGCCACCTGACGGAGTGGTTGCACACTCAACTAGGAGTGCGGCCACCTCAGTAGCCTGGGCCACCAGAGATCTGCAGGGCCGCAACCTGGAAGACACCCTCCACTTTTGTCAAGCACTACAAGCTTGACCGCTACCAGTCAGCTGAGTGCATTTGGCAGGAGGGTCCTTCAGCGTGTCCTTACGCCGTCTCCCCCTTCGCAGCATACCCCCCCTGAATAAGGGAGGGCTTTGCTAAATCCCAATTCTAAGGAGGAGCTAACCTTCTCCACTGGGAAAAGGAACGATGGTTCTTACCTGTTATACGTCCATTTCCAGAGGAGAAGGTTCGATCCTCCTTCCCACTCGAGGTGCTGCTGGGAGACGCCGGGAGTTGTGCGCTGCCCCCCTTGCCAATACTTCAGCTTCAAGAGCTCACTGCTCAGATGATCACAGGAGTGATGGGCTCTTATCAACAATTTTGTGGCCTCTGGCCTCAGCCTGCTATTTTTTTAGGCTGGAGAACAACTGGACTTCCTGGGTTGCCCCTCCCATGAGGGGGCAGGGGCGTCCTTTTGTTATTATAATTATGTCCCTGCCTCTAGGAGCTCATGGGAGGTACAACCCAAGTCTAAGGAGGAGCTAACCTTCTCCGCTGGGAAATGAATTATTTCTGATTGGTTTTGGATCAACGTCTGGTGAAGCTTGTAGGTTGGGAAAGGAGAACAGGCCAGGTCCTGGTGGCTCTCTCTGGCTGGGATCAAAGATTGGGGATCACTCTCCATCCCGGTGGCTTGGGACAAGAGGATGAGCAGTAGGGTGTGGACACTGGCAGGTAAACCCTACAATTCTAGGGAGGATCGAACCTTCTCTCGCTGGAAATGGACATATAACAGGTAAGAACCAACATTCCTGTTTGGGGCCTCATTCCCACTTACAGATAAATTAGTGTGTGATCTGAATCGATCCTCCTCCGTTTCATTATTGATTGACCATGGAGCGTGGTTCCCACTACATTTGCCCCAATTGCATTTTTCCCTATAAAATAATCCACTTATGGTTCACATTCATGAATGAATCGATTCAAAATGAACCCGCTCCAGCCGGCTGAAGGGCAAATTTAAATCGATTCCAAACTGCATCTGGTTCACACTTGTGCGGAATCAATTTATCAAAAAAGACACAGGAAACATCAAAAGATGCGGGTTAAATGGGTCTAATGCATGGCCTCCCTCTTGGAATCGCTTCAGTGATTCAGTTTAAGTGTGAACCAGGGTTGATTGAAGTGGCTGAAACCGATTTGCAATCCGGTTTAAAAGGTAGTAGGAATCAGGCCCTGAGACCATTTTAACTGCCCTGGCTACGGAATCCTGGGACCAGACCTCCCAGAATTCCCTAGCATTGAGCCAGGGCAGTTAAAACAGCCTCAGACTGGATGATTTCTGCAGTGTGTTTATGCACCATTGAGCAGAAATATAAGATTTGTGTTGTGCAGCTAAGAGACTGAGAAAAGTAAATTAAATCTAGGATTGAAAGTATCTGTCTGTAACCATAGTCAGTGATAATTGTAAATCACAAACTAATTTTGTGAAGGTGAGTTCTAATGAAAATGGGTAGATAAACTCATCTTCACAAAATTAGTTTGTGATTTACAATTGTCACTTAACTATTATTAAGGTTCCACAAGGAACTTTGGAGGTTTGGGCACAATGGCCAAATTCACTTACCTCTCTTATTTAAAGATTCATTTTTGTCCTGCCTTTTTTCCAATAATGAGACCCAAGGCAATTTACTGCTTATTAAAAACAATGCAAGCCCATAAATCATAGAATAATAGAGTTGGAAGAGACCCCAAGGGCCATCCATACCAACCCCATTCTGCCATGCAGGAACTCTCAACTCAAGGATCCCCATTGGGAGTTGGCCATGTCAGCCTCTCTTTAAGCCCTCCAAGGAAGGATACTCCACCAAAATCTCTGAGGAAGGAGTTTGTTCCCGGTCGAACAGCCCTTACTGTCAGGAAGTTCCTCCTAATGTGTGAGGTGGAATCTGCTTTTTCCTGGAGCTTGCATCCATTGCCCCATTGGGTCCTGTTTCTCTGGAGCAGCAGAATATAAAAAGTATATATCGAAAGAATATTCTTCAAAAACAAGTAATCTGTGAAGTTATTAAAATTAATATTCATTAAAAGTCTACATACAAAGCAAGATCGGATGGCATTGAAAGTCCATCATAGTCAACGCATAGAGGAATAAGAATATTTTTACTTGCTTACTGAAAGATAACAAGGAGCCATCCTGGTCCCATAAGGAAGGGACTTTGAAAGGCTGGGAGCAGCCACTGAGAAGGTTCTGTCTCTTGTTCCCACCATGGAAGCCTGAGAAGGAATTAGGACAGATTACCTTAGATCTCTAATGGGCCCACAAAGGGAGAGAGAGGAGGAAGGAATGATTGCCATAACACAAATGTTGGTTTTTCCCTTCAGCTGCAGGTCTACTTTGAGGCAGTGGCTGTATAATTTCCCCAGAAGGAAAGGGATCTCCTGGATCCAGGCCAGAGGACACCATACCAGGAAGTCAGGATGGAGGATGATGGGAAGGAGATCTCTCTGGGTAAGGATGCCTTTTGCCTTTGTTGGAGACATGCTGAAGGCATGAATTCATGTTTTTGGCATTTCTTCTTCTACTGTTGGGATGCAGGGGTAGAAATGGGATGCCAGGCTTTGCCCTCAAGTCACCCTATGCCAGAACCGAACTTGTATGAAGCTGCTTTTTAAATATAAAACTTTGATTTTGTCTGGTTTGAAACTTACACAGTAATAATTGAGGCAAGTGCACCATCTTGGTCTGCCCCTCCTTCTGAGGCCCTTCATTTTCTCCCAAGAAACGGAGTTTCAAAGTCTGGGAGCAGATACTGGTAAGGGCCTGTGTCAGACCCAAGTTTCCCCGTTCTTTTAACAGATGTAGTTCATCTGGCCTTGGTGACATGAATTCATTTTGGGTAGCCAGGTATTCCTATACAATTTTTTTATCTGTTCTGTGCTTCATTTTCCCTACTGTATTATCTGCTCCATTTCCTCCAGACTGAACACTGTTTCCTTTTGGGAAAAGACAAAGGTGTTGAGTAGTTCTGCCTTTTCTTTATCCCCATTACCATTTTTCCATTTTTTCCACACAATAGCTCTCCGATTTCCTTGTTCTTTCTTTTGCTACAATCATAACCAAAAACACCCTACCAGTCAGTCTTCATCAGGATGAACATGCTCATCCTTTCCCCAAATATTTTGTTTCCATACCTTGGAGAACCTTCTTGTCTATATTCTTCTTTTAAAATGAGATGCCCAGAACTGAACATTGTACCTAGATGATGATGATGATGATGATTATTATTATTATTATTATTATTATTATTAAGCTTTATTTATAAAGCGCTGTAAATTTACACAGCACTGTACATACAATCTTTTTAATAGGACAGTTCCCTGCCCTCAGGCTTACAATCTAAAAAGACACGACACAAAAGGAGAAGGGAATAGTGTTGGGGAAGAAGGGGATCAGGTCCAGCAGTTCTTCTCTCCCTCTGAAGCCTGGTCCAAGGCAGATGGACTGGAGGGAGGGCTCTCCTTCTTCCTTTAGGCCAGGCCTGATGGAGCTGGCAGGCCTCTCTCTCCCTCTGAGGCCGGATGACAGCAGATGAGACCTGTCTACAACAAAATATACTAGGACCAAGGTTCTATTAATACAGACTAAAATATAATTTGCCTTCTTTGCTGACGCATCACACTGCTGGGTCATGTTCGACTTATGATCAGCCACAGTCCCAGGAAGTAGTCAGGATTTGCTGTTCTATTTAAGGTGCCAGATTTCCCTGTTTCAGTTTAAGGTGCTCCTTGGCTGCACATGTCCCAGTTTTCATCTGTGAAATGTTGGAAAACATACACCTTTCTCCTGTACCTTGGCAGAAAATGTCTCCTTCCTCTTGGCTTTGGGATGGTGGGACTTGGAATGCCTAAATATTGTCTAGGAATGCCTAAATATGTTTAGAAGGAAGATGAATGAGTCCCTTTTGTCCTAGAAAGATTTGTCCTGGGTCCCTATTCCTCAGCAGCTTTTTTCTGATGAGTGGCTTAACCATGGGCCTTCCCTCTGGAGAGAAGGTGTCCCCTCTGAAGCTTCCTTGAAGGAAAGAGGAAGTAGAGAGGGCAATAGCAACAGCAATAGCATGTTTGTTTCTATATTGCTTATCAATGAACTCAGCACTAAGTAGTTTACAGTCTGTAAGGACTCACAGGTAAAAGGGAAACATTTGAGGAAAATGGGGCAGGAGGTGAGAGTGGCACCAAATATTCTTTTTTGTGGTGGGGAAAGTAAGGTTGCCAGGTTTTCGAAACAGCAATAAGGAACAAGCAGAATCTATGACACATGGCAATTAGGAAGTACTATCTGTATCGCCTATCTGTACTTTGTTGTTGTTGTGTCTTTCTGACTTATGGAGACCCAGTGTGTGTATATGTGTCTTCAAGTCACCTGTCAGCTTATGAGAACCCAATGCATTTCATAGGGTTTTCTTAGGCAAGGGTAACCAGAAGTGGTTTTGCCAGCTCCTTCCTATGAAATATAGTCTACAGCACCCATCCAAGTACAATCCGCCCTCCCCTTATGCAGGAGATCTGCGTAAGGGAAAAAACATGGATGCTCAAGCTTTGAAGTGAATGGGCTTGTGCCCGCAACAGCATGCAGTGGCGCATGCACCATTGCTTCTTCCGGTGCATGGCGCCGTTTCTTCCAGCGTGGCTTCCAACATATGCTGCAAGCGCACTGTACTAATTAGAACAGGCTCTGCTTAGCTTTCAGTATCAGACAGAATCTGATGACTTAAAAGTATCCTCCCATTTCATGACCAGTTAATGTTCACCCAATGTGAACCATACAAAAAGGAAAACTGAACTCAGATGATAAACATAACTTTGATCTCCATCAGTTGCCAGAGCAGAGAATGCCATCGTCTTCTGTATGGTGGCAATCATCTTTTGTGGAATTCTCTGAATCCTTTGTGGAATAGTCTGAGTACTAACAGAGCAGACCCTACTTAGCTTCCAAGATCAGATCGGATCTGGTGCCTTTAGAGTATTTTAGGGTAGTTCAAAGCCTATCAAAGGGTTTTCCTTGGCCACGTTTGTTCAGCTTTCCTCTGAGGCTGAGAGAGTGACTTGCCTGAGGTCACTCAGTGGGTTTCCATGGCCAAGCAGGGATTTGAACCCTGGTCTCCAGAATTGTCCACTACTCAAACCACACTGGCTAATTTGCCTAAGCATAAATCTGCCTAATAAAGCTGATTAATCTTTAAGACATAATGATTAATCATTCGTATATATAAACTACATATAAATAAATAATAAATAAAACTTTTATTTATATACCACCTTTCCTGTGAGTATTGAGGTCTTTCCAGCTTATGGCACTGCTTGTTGTTGTGTGCCTTCAAGTCATTCCTGACTTATGGCAGCCTTAAGGTGAACAATGGAAAACCAAATTATGGCCAACAGACTGGAAACAATCAATATACATCATACTTTGGCCACATCATGAGATGGCACAACGCATTAAAAAAGAAAATAATACTAGGAAAGGTAGAAGGCAATAGAAAGAGAGGAAAACCACATGCCAAATAGCTAGACTCAGTCAGGGAGGTTGCAGGCTTGAACCTGCAGCATCTGAGCATGGCAGTGGAGGACAGGTGCACTTGGAGATGTCTTATGCACAGGGTCGCCATGAGTCAGGGCCAGCTCAAGTTCAGTGAACAACAATGTGATGAGCCTTTCTTAGGTTTTCTTAGCTAAATTTGTTCAGAGGGGTTTTGAGTTTTCCTTCTCCTGAGGCTGTGACCTGACAAAGGTCATCCAGTGGGTTCCCATGGCCATGAGGATTCGAATCCTGATCTTCAGTCATAATCCACTCCTCAAACCACTACATCACACTTGCTATCATGGCCAGTAGAGGACCGCACCAGGGGACCACGGATCAAATATTGATTAGAATGGTATGAAAAGAAATCAGACAAAGGCAGCCATCTGGTATGGATAATTTAACTGACCCTGGAACTAGGCAAGTGTCTTTCTTTTTACAGGCAGAAACAAACAGGTTGGAAAAATACAGCATGCCAGCATGGTTGGTTAATCATCTGTGCCCCGACCTTTGGATTGTGTACAGTGGTCCTTCCTTGTATGCAAGGATCCGTTCCAGATTGCTCTGCGTAAGGGGAAATTCGCGCATGCTCGCGCCCGTGGTGAACAGCGGCACATGTGCACCATGGGCGCACACCCCATTACTTCTTCCAGGGCGCACGAGGGGCTTTTCCGTAAAACGTGGACGCACTGTACTTGTAATAGTTAACCTATTTTCTTCCTCAGATGGGAAGAGCCAGATTAACTTGGCAGTTTATGTCTAACTAGCAGAGGAATTCTCCCATTTAATCCGAAAGACAAACGCTTCTCATGTTTGCATGAGTGCAAAGCATTGTCTCTCATCACATATGGAAAAATTCTCCTACAATGGAAACTGCAGTCAAGAAATCAGAAGAAGACTAGGAATGGGAAAGTGTCAGGGCCAACAGTTCTGATTTTTGTAGGTGAAATGAAGGCTTTTATAGCAGACATCAGAAACAGCAACTATCAGAACTACTTCTTGGTCAGAAGTAAAAGTCCAACTCCCACTCCACAACATAGAATCATAGAATAAGAGAGTTGGAAGAGACCACAAGGCCAATCCAGTCCAACCCCCTGCCATGCAGGAAATCCCAGTCAAAGCATAC
>NW_024803504.1:0-7819 GCF_019175285.1 Sceloporus undulatus | reverse complement strand
CCCCCCTAATTATAGGCCTATCTCATTATTAAACTCCGACTACAAAATATACGCAGCAATTTTGGCTAAAAGATTTTAAAAGATCCTAAGTGAAATTATTGATGTGGATCAGAAAGGTTTTCTCCCTGGAAGACAACTAAAAGAGGACACATGGCATGCCTTGAATATTTTGGAGGACTATCATAGACATAATGGCAAGCAGCCAGGTTTATTTCTTTTAGACTTACAAAAAGCATCCGATTCAGTAAATTAATAATAATAATAATAATAATAATAATAATAATAATAATAATAATAGGTTTTATTTATATACCGCCCAATCACTGGGAATCCGAGCGGTTTACAATAGAGGGGATAACAGACAGTTCCCTGCCCACAGGCTTACAATCTAAAAGACACGACACAAAAGGAGAAGGGAATGGTGAGGGGGGAGGGAATCAGGTCCAGCATTCTTCTCTCCCTCTGAGGCCTGGACCAAGGCAGATGGACCAGAGGGAGGGCTCTTCTTCTTCAGGCTATTAGAACACAATGTTTAAAATCTTAGAGATAAGAGTGAATATAAGAGATAATTTTCGTAGACGGATAGAGATTGTATTCAGATCAAAAGACTAATAATTTAAGAAACGGAGAGAAAGCCCCCTCCTATCCAATTAAAAAGGGAACGCATCAAGGATGCCCCTTATCTCCCCTTCTCTTCTTAGTTGTGATTGAGATCTTAATTAGGAAGGTAAAATTGGATATTGATTTGAAGGGAGTAACAATTCAAAAACATACATATGAAATAAAAGCCTATGCGGATGATTTGTTTATAGATCTAGAGGATCCCTTAGATAATGCAGATAAGCTTATCAAGGCTCTAAAAACATTGGAGACTTTAGTGGTTTCAGAGTGAATTTACCAAAATCCACGATTTTAATGAAAAATATGAATAAAGAACAAATGTCCAAACTAACCGGATTCACTGGAATTGAAGTTAAAGGGAAAATTAGATATTTAGGATTAATTATTTCAAGTAAAACAAATGAACTCTTTGGGAATAACTATGGATCTCTGTGGAAAAACAATTAAAAATGAAATTAATAATTGGAATAAACTGCACTTATCTTCTTAGGAAAGATAGCTGCCATTATAATGAAGATATCACCTAAAACCCTCTTTTGATTTCAAACTCTCCCTATTATAATCCCAGAGAAAATGCTTAAGAATTGGCAAAGGGATTTAACAGACTTCATTTGGGAGGGAAAACCCTGGAGCAAAACTAAATGTCTTACAAGACGCAAAGGAAAGAGGAGGGTTAATGGCTCCAAATATTAAATTATATGATGAGGCTAATTAAAATTGGACTGATTTGCAGGATAAAGAATCATGAGAATTGGAAGGCGAAGGCCTTCAATTTGGAAGGCATGCTTTTCTCTTATATCACAAAGAAAAAGCAGATCCCTCGATTAACAATCATTGTATTAGACATGCGTTGTTTAAGATTTGGAACAAGTATAAAGGTCGGATAGTTATGGGATTCCCAAAATGGGCCTCGCCTTAGAAGCCATTTACAGAACGAAAATGGAGAGAGAATGGAATTGGATTATTTATGATGATCTCTTAACGTTTAAGGGTGAAGAAATAGAAATTAAAACACAAAAAGGTTTAAACTTACAAGGTTTTAATCTGAATTGGTTCGAATATCAACAAATATACTCCAAAACGCAGCAAGACCTAAAATCATGGGAGAAAAAAGATGATAGTTCAGAGCTAGAAAAGCTTTTATTGATCAAAGGATATCAAAAAGGTCTGATGGGTAAAATATAAAAGGTGTTGCTAAACTGGGACTCAGAGCGAGAAATAATCAAGGAATCAATGGTAAAATGGGCCAAAGATTGTGGTCACACTATCAATTTAAATCAATGGGGAAAAGCATGGAATCCAAGCATTAAATTGACAGCGGCCCAAAACCTTAGGGAACATTGGTACAAGATGTATTTCAGATGGCATCTAGCACCAGCAAAATTGGCTAAAATACATAAAAATACAAATAATATATGCTGGAAATGTCACAAAGCTATAGGTTCCTACTTCCATTAACCCCTGAAGCTGTTATTAGGGATGTTTGACGGTAATCTGGATAGGAAACATGAGAAAACCTTAATGTATATGGTTTCTATCGCCAGGAACCTGTATGCAAAGAAATGGAGATCGAAAGAGCGACCCAGTCTTGAAGAATAACTATTTTCACCAAATTCAGAATTATAGTAAAGGGTAAACCGTTCCAACAACAAAGTAAACCAATAGATTTCTTCCAGCATTCTTTCAGAGAGAGAAAAGTAATCATCTCTTTATCCTCTAACATAGTATCTCAAGATCAAGCTGATAATAGCATATCATTATATCACCCCATTTCTTCTTAATGTGGTCTAAGACTTTGCACCAGTCCTTAGGAACAGTCTCCCAGGAGTCTTCTTTAATCCTAAAGGAGACTTTATCCATTTGTATCATTTCATATAAGGAAACAGACCATCTTCTAGAACTTATACTTCAAATGGACAACTGAACTGACAGAAGAGAAGTGGATTGCAAGAGAGGACTAAGCTTTACAAATCAATGGTTGCGGAAGTCTTTTAGTGTGGAAGATGATAACGTTAGAAGAAGTAGCTGATAGATTAGCAAGGTGTGTAGAAGATGTAGATTCAGAGGCAGATTCGTTAAGAGAAGAGAGTAAGTAAGTGAAGAAGGTTAGAGTATGTATGAACGAGGAGGAAGAGACACGGTAAAGTGTGATTAGTTGGATGAATGAGGTAAGAAAGATAGAAGGAGCGGGGAGCTGATCTGAAGAAGGTCTGAGATGGGAGAAGCCACAGAACTGACTGCTGAACCTCTGAGGATAAAAGGCTACATACAAATATTGATTCATCATATACCTTGTCAATGTAACTGTCGGTGGTTTTTTAGAAAGATGTATGTATGTTTTATTTTAAACTCAATAAACTTTTTTAAAAAGAAGAAGAAAGGAATTGCCTGTGAAAACACAAAATGTTGTTGCATGAATTTGCATCGTTGGACCCGCAGTGGCTTCGGATCTGAGCTGCAAAGAGCTGCAAAAGCCTCCGTGTGATAAACACAGTCTTTGAGATTTCACAAGGCTTTGGTTTTGGGAACAAGAAGCTAATTAGCCTAATTGTTGTTGTTGTTGATAATAATAATAATAGTAATATCCCATTCTCCCTCATAAAGGGACACAACTGGAATTACAATAAACTCTCTTTTCCTGGTGTTTGCACCATTGCTCGGTCTCCCGGTCTCCTCCGCTGGGAGGAGGGAGAGCGTGGAATTCTGGGAAAGGCTGGCAGTTGGCTTGGAGCCTGAATAGGGTTCTAGAAGGCTGGTGGCTTTGACCATTGGCTGCTTAGGAAGAAGAAGGGCTCCTTCTGGGTTTCCTTGGCAGGAAAGAGTAGGTGAGGGCCTTGAGATGGCGATGGGGGATCCCCAAATTTGGTTCTTCTGTGAGAAGGATGGCTGAGGGGGAAAAGCCCCCATTTTGGAGCCAAGGATGGGGGTCTGGAGGGTCTTCTGTAGGGAGGCAGCTTTGGGGGCTGGAAGCAAGGAAGACCCCCTCCTCCTCCCCTCTTCTCCGGCTGCCAGGCCTCCTCTCCTCTCTTGGGAGTCTCTGTAGGGCCCTGAGATTTTGGAGAGGGATCCAAGAGAATCAAAGGGAGGCTGGAACCAAACAACCTCAGAATATGATCAAGAGTGCAAGGTTCTTTCTGAGGAAGGAGAGGCAAACTAGGAGAGGCTGCAGCTGTTTGCTTTTGCCTGAGCCTCTGGGAAGGGCCCCTCTTCTTGGCTGTCTTCATGGAGGGCAGACTCCTTTTGCCCTTTGGACTCAGTTTGCAGCAATGGCAGTGAGCTCAAGAGAAGGGGAGAAATGGCAGCAGGAGGAGGAAACTGTGGCATTTGAAGAGCAGCTGAAAAGGTGGGAGGGCAGAGGATGACCCAGGGGAGGGTCCCTGCCAAACTGGGAGAGTTGGAGGGCTTTCAGAAGGACCTGGGCCTGGAAATGGAGGAGGAGAAGGAGGGCTTGCAAAATGACTTCCATGGAAGAGGAAGCTGGGCCAAGTCCATGACATACAATGGCCCAGTGAGACGATGTCCATGATATAGGAGTCAGTGTGGCCTAGTGATTTGAGCATAGTGGAACTACGACTCTGGAGATCAGGGTTTGAATCCCAGCTCCAACATAGAAACTGTCTGGGTGACTGGGCAAGTCACACTCTCTCAGCCTTAGGGGAAGGCAATGGGAAACATTAGACACTTAAGTATTGCAATTGCTATGGTTGTTGTTATTGGTTTGTTGTTGTTATTGCTGTCTATCTATACATTATGATTTTATGTAGATTATTGCAAGAAAAAAATAGACCCATTAATATCAATCAGACACATGAGTCCCACCCAGCCCTCCTCCTATTGACATCTTTGGGAGTGATGAAGGCTGGGGCCAACCCTAGGACTCCAATCCTAGCCCCATTTTCTGGAAATTAAGGGGATGCACAGGCCACTCCTTTTAGCGCCAGATCAGGGCCATGGCAAACACGCTGCTTTTTGCAGCTCCTTTTTGCACTATGATAAGGTTATGCTGTGGCCCTGATGTGGCCTTTCTGTGGTGCAAAATGGAGCTCCTTTCTGCACCGGGGAAAAAGTGCCATATCCACCAACGGTGTGGCTTTTCTGCACTCCTTTGGCACTGCGTCATCTGGATGTAGTGCTAGAAGAAAGCTGTGATGTCACCTGCGATGTGGTGCAGTGTGCAGCGTCACACCGGCATGCTGGAAGAGTCAAGGAGTGCGCTGTCCAGACGACATCTTCGCCCTCATGCCAGCTAAGGATGCTGGTCTCTACGCCCCAAAAGGCCCAGTGAACTGTATTAGTCTTTCAGCATTCACAAGATCCTCTCTCTGAGGGTTTGAAGGTGAGACTAATAATAGTAATAATAATAATATCATTAGTAATTAATATCCTGCTTTCCAATGAATTTATTTTGAATTTTAGGGGAGGTTCAGGTTTAATTTGAATTGAAGCTGTTGAATTGTATTTTCTGTGGTCTGTGAAAGATTGCATAAATCTGTGCACATAAAAACACTTTATATATTCTGCAAGTGTGGAAAGAACCAAGATGCTT
This sequence comes from Sceloporus undulatus, assembly GCF_019175285.1. Lineage (NCBI taxonomy): Eukaryota > Metazoa > Chordata > Lepidosauria > Squamata > Phrynosomatidae > Sceloporus > Sceloporus undulatus. The sequence goes on along the minus strand of NW_024803504.1, from coordinate 2,652 downwards.
CCAAAGGAAGGGAGAGAAGAGAAAGGACCCTCAATTCCTCCTTTGTGGAAGAAACTGGAGGAAAGAAGACCTCCGGAGAGGTTAGTGTCCAGACCTCCTTTTTTGTGGTGGAGCCATTGGGAATTTGACTGACTAGGATGCAATGGGGCTGTTATTTACAATCCTCTGTCTTTCAGCAAAGGCTGTTTTCTATTGCAGATTACCTTTTGAGATGTGGCAGTGTTCTTCACAGAGGAGGAATGGCCACTCTTCAGTCCATAGCAGAAATTTCTGTACAACGAGGTGATGATGGAAACCTATGAAGATGTGTTCTCTATGGGTAAGGACCCATTGCCCTTCCTATAAAATGGGGGCAAGTGCTCTAGAAAGCTACATTTCATGCAACACTGGTTCCAGTTTAATTTTTATAGCAACATCCTGTGAAATCATGGAATTTATAGTTTGTAGTTTCTAGAACTTCCCACATTACACCGGTTCTTAAATCCCTCCACTGGCTGCCCATTAGTGTTGGTTGTAACCTTTAAAGCCCTACATGGCTTGTGTCCAGACTACTTGCGGGAGTGCCTTCTTCCACACAATCCTCCCAGCACTGGGAAAAGTCTCCTAAAGCCTAAGAACACTAGATTGGCTACAACAACCCAGAGGACCTTTTCTTCTGCCACTCCTAGGCTTTGGAATGACTTTCCGGAAGAGATCCGTCACATCACCACCTTAGAAGCCTTTTAAAAGGCTGTTAAGACAGATCTCTTTCGGCAGGCCTTTCCAGATTAGGGCTTTTCACTGTCACCAACACTGTTATTGATACCAATACCCCAGCTACCTTGCCTAGATAGAAGGTCTCCCCTCAGCCTCTCCACCCTATCTAGTCTTCACATGCGGTTTAAAGAATAAAGGAGGTAGGAAGGAAAAAGATGTAGATGGTAATAACAAGAACAAAAATAAGAACAAATGTGATGTATGTTTGAATTGTAATTTTATTGATTGTATGGTTGTTTATTCTGAAAATAAAAAAGAATTTGAACTTTATTTACAGTTTGACCTCAGTTTCTGCTGAGGTTTGGTTTCAGGATCCCACGAAGTAACCAAAATCCGTGGATGTTCAAGTCCTATTACAAACAATGGGGTTGTAGTATGATGAGCCTTATATAAAATGGCAAAATCAAGGTTGGCTTTTTGGGGATATATTGAGATGCAGAATCTGTGGATCCTGAGAACTGAGTGTGAAATGTTAAAAAGCAGTTGAAATCATCCTGTTAGGAGAAATGCAACCCATGAAATTGGACTCAGATGGACTCAGATGGAACCACTTTGGTTGGTTTCCCTGGAAAGAACTGAGAATCTTGGCCAAGGTGGGAGTTGAGTCAGTTGAGGCTGAGAAAAGGAGGAGAGACCTCAGGACAAGAGCATTTCTCTGGGTTCGTTTGCCTGTTTCCTATTTTATGTTAGTGTTTGGAGTACTGTCTTCCTTACAGTGGAACCTACTCCTGCTTTGTGAAGGCATCACAAGTTGGACTGGTTGATCTCACCTGAAAGCATCCTTCTGGAGGTCTTTAAGCAGAGGCTGGATGACCATCTGTCAGGGATGCTTTGATTTGGATTTCCTGCATCGTAGGGGGTTGGACTGGATGGCCCTAATGGTCTCTTCCAACTCTACGATTCTATGATTCTTATTCATTCATTCCTATTGTACCTTCTTTTAATTGTATGGTTATGTTATTTATTACATTTCATCCCACCGTTCTCCCATGGGTGGGTCTCAAGGTGGCTTAGAAAACAAAATGTAGAATGAACAAAAGCATCTTTGGGTCTCCATTAGTCCAAAATGACTTGGAGACACACCAGCACCACCACCAGCAGCACCATAACAAGGCAATGTCACACTTTCTTCCCCTCCTTTCTTTCAATGGTCAGATCCCTGATTTTGTCACATCCCTAATTTTCTTTAGGACTACTCTGCCCAATTTTCTTCTTTCACTAGCCAAAGACAGTGAGGCCAAAGTTGGAAATAAAGGGAACCCACCCCAGGGCCCTGTCTACGTTGCAGCTGGGAGTGAGCCCATAGCTATCGCAGAACAGGAAGAAGAAGAGGAGGAAGAATATATAACCAGGAAACATTTGACATTGTACGTTTTCTGCCACTCATATCATGCTGAAAACATGCAGAAAAGAGTATCCATTGAACTCTTCTCCTGCATCACATTTTCTATGAGCTGATTTTCCTCTTTACTTAGCTTTCCAATGCAATAGGCAATTTTAAACAATTCCTCCCACCTTCCCTCCAACCCTTCACTTTCACATGGCTCCTCTCTGTTTGTTCCCCTCTTCAGTGCAAAGAGAAGATGCAGCCATTCAGGAAGGCCATACAAGATCTGGACAACCCAGGCAAGGGGCGCTTGGTGGAAGAACTGGAGAATCTTATGCACAGCTGTCTGTTGAAAATAGGCGACCACATCGTGGAGTGCTTGAAAGCTTATTCCAACAAGCAGGAAACTATACTTTGGCGAAGGTAAGCCTCAGCTACTTTCTTGCCAGGCCTTTTACCATGGAATCCAGTGACCCCGATGGAAAACCCAGGACAGGGCTATAGAAAGGGAGCTTGTTTGGCTCTCGGTGGCTCCCCTTGAGGTCCAATGGACACAGCAGATTGCAGTC
>NW_024803503.1:0-7827 GCF_019175285.1 Sceloporus undulatus | reverse complement strand
AAGGCTATCCTTGATATCAAAATTTATCCAGGGCACTATGGGTAACATTTCCGCCCCCCCCCCCCCCCGGAAATTATACAGACTCACAGACAGCTGGGGATGTGTATTTTCCGAATTATTCTTTGCCATATAAATTTTGGGGTGAGAATATTTGGAGAGGTCGCCCTATCAAGGGGAGTATCACCCTACAAAGCCTGGGGAGCCTTTGCTGATCTGGAACCCAATCATGCATCACACATACCAAAGATTATATAAAGTCAAAAGATGAGGGTAAACAAAAGGGGCACATAAAACAACAATAGTAGAAAAAGTCTTTCAATGGCTCAGGGGAAAGCCGTATGCAAGCAATTTGCAAAAGAAATAGACCGCCGACAAAGCCTTCAATAGGCTAATATCCCCTGAAAAGCAGTGAGCAATCAATTTGTAACATAAAACATCACAGGAAAAACAATAGTCTGTGGGTTCCATGGCTGACAGAATTAGTTTATGTCCGGAAATTAAGTTTAACGGGTCCAATAAAGTAACTGCATAGGCTCTGGATACAGTCCAAGGCGAAGTGTGTTATAGTTGCAACATTGTTGGGGAGGTCCGGGAGAGGAATGAGGACATGGCTGTGGCTGGGTTTCCGGGACCGTCTGAGGGGCTGCAGAGACAGCTTGTTGTCCAAACTCTGGATACATCTCTCAGGGCTGGCGCCGGCTCGGCGGTGGGGGCTTACCTTCCCCGGAGTTGACAGAGAGAGAGAGAGAGAGAGGTAGGTAGGCTGGGAATAGTAGTTTTTGAGAGTAAGGGCATGAAGCCAGTGAAGCCATTGGCGAAATGGGAGATGAGGTGACATCACTGTGACCTAAAAGGATAGGTGAATTGGAGTGGTCTGATGAGTTTTTGGAGAGACTCATCGCTCTGTCGGGGGCTCCCGTTAAAGGGATGCATCTGGTGTGCTGCCTGGAGTTATCCTTGGTGGTGCAGTAAAACGGCCCTCTTATAGGGGGCCAGTAAACTCTATTTGGAGGCGCCTTCTCTGCTGGGCACCCGATGAAGCATCTCATGAGATGCCCCGTTGGGTGATCAGCAAGATCATGCCCCAAATAGGCCTGGCCGGCACCACCAAGGATGACTATTCACACATACCCACGGAAACAGGGATGGGGGAACTTCCCCCGCTCCTCACTCCAGTCAAAGAATAGAAAGAGTTCTTCCCCCCACCTCGTATCCTCTTAGTGGTTCCTTCCAGTTTGTCGAAGGAGAGGATGGGTCGCCCATGAGAGCATGCAGGGCAGAGTTATCTCTGTGGAAAAGACGAAGGGGGTTGGGCCGCAGGCGACTAGCCCAGTGAATAGGTTGCCTGCTGATTATTATGCAAATGTCAGGTCCTTGGAGCTTTAAAGCTGACTGAAAGCCAATCAGGTGACGATATCATGCCAATTACACCTGAAGAAGTGGGTCAATGTGCCAATGATGACCCTAAGTCCAAAATTAAGCCAAATTATATATTTATATATATATTTTTATGCTCACCCCTGTTTGAAAGGGGGTCGGGCATAGTGAGGCTCTCAGAATTTTTTTGGTATTGAGATCTGCTCTGCGAGTGTCCCTGTGAAGGGATCTTGCAGAGGGAGCAGGGAGTTGCTCTGCCTGGCTTAGCAGGCAAACACAATGGCTGCTGACCGGCATCAGCCAGTCTTCAGGATTGTTTTGCACCACTGCCAAGGATAACGACTACCTACCTCCCAAAACAGGGTGGGGGTCTTTCCAAAAATAGTACAGGCAGGCATAAAGCCTAATAAGCGGAGTGCGAATGGAGTTTGGAAGAAAGGGGAGGTAGGTCCAATTCTCTTCTGATGGCTCGGAGTTCTGCCATTTGCTTTCTTACCCAGCATATTAAGCTGGTGCTTCCGATTACTGTAATGACCTGTACTATTATTATTATTGTTAATGGATTGGTGAATAAATTTAGGATGGCTTGCCCTGTAGTGGACCAGTCCCAGTCTCCCCACCAAGACTTTGTGGTTGCTTGTTTTATATCTTGGGTGATCTTAAGGATCTGTTTGGCCTGAAGGTCTACTGTCAATTTGATGCGAGCCCCAGTCTGCTCAATTTGTTTGGCGGCCTCGCTAAGATTAGCAAGCAGGCATAGCCATTTGGAGATTTGTAACTCTTCTTCAATGTGGAAGCCTCTTAACAGTTTCCTATCTATTTGGTATATGGTTTCACTGGTGTATTCTCTGACCAGTTCATGTAGGTAGAACTCTTGGCCAAGGCAATCTCTTACATGCACTCGGCAAAAGCAGGGGTGTCCCTTGAATCTATCTATATCTATGTTGTATTCCTGTGGGAGGATAGTGATATAGGTGCAGGGAGTCCTAAGGCAGAATCAGTCATGCATCATTTGTACCATAGATGAGACATGTATGGGGATGATGAGGTGTTCGTGGACGTCCTGAATGAGGGCTCCTTCTAGACCGCCATAGCAGTGCATCCACTGTCTAGTTTTTACGCACCCGGATAGGTCATATAAATGTATACCATTGGACCAATGTAGTATTTTATCTGGGATCGTGGTAGTGTTGCTCTCTGCCAGGGGTAAGCCCATGTGGGAGACTGGATGTATGATTTGGGGATCCCATATTTTTTCGTGGTATATTCCTACCTTTAAAATCACGTTTTGCCACTGGGCCCCAGTAACAGTCATCAGATCAGCTGGATACTGGATAGAATCTGGGTATCGGACTTTTAAAAGTCCTAAAATTTCTGGGTGTATTAATTTCATAAGTGAGGCTTGTATCAATTGAGATGCAAAAGCCATGAGACTGCTCTGGATTTGTGTACATTGAATGGCAATGGACAGGTTGTATATGCTATTTTGTAATGATTTTCCCAGGTCTATTATAATTTCTTTTTCTATTCCTACCCACTGGGGGAGGATATGTCCAATAATATCAATTCCCTGTGCCACATTAGTTAAACCGGAGACGTTTCCCAATGTTTCTCTTTTTCCCCTGAAAGGGGGGGGGGTTGTGTGTCATGGGTTGCCACCTCTTTTCTAGCTGTTCCCATTGAGCCCAGGCTGCTTTTAAGTAGGGGCTACAAGAGGGGATAGTGCAGGCCACATTTACGGCGGTGAGGTTTAGAATCAGTGTGGTGATGATGGGCTGCGTTTCTGAATATGCATAGGCAACCACATCTCTCCTAACTACCACATTTCCTATGTACATTGGGGATTCTTTGAGGATCGCTGGGGTGTAAATGGGAATGTAAGGACAGTTAATATTGTGGCACCCCACATTGCACCTAGTGGGGACCCGGGTCAGGTTTTGGCACAGGAAGAGTCTAGTTTTCCAAGTCCATGTAGGACGATACTGTTTATCTAAGGTAAGGGTGGTGTAGAAAGAGGCAGGGGCTTTGCTGAGTGGGGGGTCAAATTGGTGCCTGTTCCAAAATCCTGGGGTAAGGGGGAGGCGTCCTGCATCAGCCTCTACCCACATGTGTCCCTGTGGACCAAACATAATAACTTCGGATTTTACTGTTTGCATCTCAGTAAAGTAAATTCTAGTTTTGTTTTTGAGGGGGAGTCTTTTGTCATACCAGATACAGGCTTCATCCATGGCATCTAGGATGGTGTAAATTCCCGAGTAGGGTGGTGCCCATTGACAATCTACCTCTATGTTGAATTCCCACGTTGTGTCGAATTGGGTGGGGTAGATGGGGGATGCAGTATTTCTGTCTATCCATATAAGGATCCATAGGCGGGTTACAGACCGCCAAAAAATACATAGTGACTACGTATTAGGGTTAGGAAGGTGCGGTGCTTCCGCACCCCCTAACTCTAATACGTAGTCACTACGTATTTTTGGGCGGCGGCCATTCCAGAAGGCCAATGCCATGTTTACGTCTTGGATGCATAGCATCCAGACATATCGCGGCGCCTATGAGGTCGCGAGTGCGCCAGCGGCGCCTCGCAGCGTCATAGCTGCGCTGCAGAAAGAAGCTCCATTTTGGAGCTTCTTTTTTGCTCCGTAACGGAGCAGTGTGGTTTGGCTGCAGCGGCTCCCTCACGGAGTAAACAGTGGTGGCGGCAGATCGCCGCAAAGTGGCAGTTTATAACCCGCCATAGGGCCCAAATATGGCGCACCATCTCGTGTCCCTGTAGCGAAACAGATGTGGGTTTTGAGTGACAGCTTCCTACTTTCTAGCCTCCGTCTTCACACAGAAAAGTTTTAGACAGGTTTACTATGGGGAGCTCGGGTCAATCCTGGACGGGCCTCATTGGAGCGGGTTCCCCTTTCCATTCCTTCAGCTGAGAGGAGTGGAAGTATTTAAATCTGTCTCCCTGCTTGTTGGGGATCTTTACTTGGTATACCGCTGGCGAAATATGCTCCGTGATTTTTACAGGGCCGACCCATTTGGCTGAGAGGGCATGTTTGTGTTGGGAAAAGTTCCGATACATGACCAGCTGTCCTGGGTCCCATTGCTGGGGGTTACGCACCCACCCTAACTTGCAGTTCATGGACTGCATATTTTTCCCTAGGTTTTTGGCCACTTGTCAGTGGATGTGGCTCAAGCTCTGTAGGAGAGTCCTGATCCACTCGTGGTTTAGTAGAACCGGTTCTAGTTCTGCTGGCAGGGTGGTATTTATCCAAAAGGATTCGGGCATGACCATTTTGCACCCCGTCATTACCTGATGTGGCATGAAGTCGTGGGATGCTACCGTGCCTCGGAAGGCCATGAGGATTATGGGGAGTTTCAGGTCCCAATCTTTCCCAGAGGCTTTTACCACTTTGCGTAGCACCTCCTTTAGGGTCCTATTAGTGCGTTCAATCTCGCCCGAGCTCTGCAGGTGGTAAGGGATATGGAATTTTTGTCGGATGTCTAAGGCTTGGCAGAGCTCTTTCATGACTTCCCTGGTGAAGTGTGGCCCGTAGTCATGGTCCAGTTCACGCACCATCCCAAACCGGGACAGCACCTGTGTGAATAGGATCCTTGCCGTGGCTGCGGCAGTGTTATCTTTAGTGGGGAAAGCTTCCACCCATTTGCTGAAGGGGTCGATTATGGTGAGGCAGTACTTGTTGTGTCTGGCTTTGGTAGGTAGGGGGCCTATGAAGTCTATCTGGAGCCAGGTCCAAGGGCCATTAATGCGTTGGTGCCTCATGGCAGCCTTAGGACCACTAGGGTCCGCGTTGACCATGGCGCAGGCCAGGCAGTTGTCCACCGATTGGTCTACCTCCTCTCTCATCTTAGGCCACCATCTGGCCTCCCTTAATCTTTCATAGGTGCCTTGCTTGCCTCTGTGCCCGATCTCATGTATGAACTGGATGAGATCTCCTCGGAGGTCTATGGGCACAATCCAGCTGTAGGTTCCTTCACTGCCCACCACACTCTTTCTTTTTCCTCTATTTTATATCGGCCTGTGTGGTCCCTTCCTATGAAGCTTAGTTCTCTTATTTCTCGGTCCCCCTTCTGCAACTTTGCCAGGTCTAGGGTAGGGGGCATTAGTGGGTTTTTGGGCTTGACATTAATAGGGTATAGTGGGGTAGCCGTCTCCAGCAGTTGGGCCGCCTCCTTGGCTAGGGAGTCAGCTTGATTATTCCATTTGGCCCCTTCTTGTGTCCCTTTCTGATGCTCCTTTATAAAAGAAACTTGGGTGTCTGCAATGCGCTCCAGGATCAGCCTAGCTACTTGCTTCCAAATGTCCACATGCGCTACGGGCTTATCATCATTGGTCTTCCATTCTCGGTTGAGCCATATAGGAAGCCAATCTAGGGCAGCACTGACAGACCACTGAGAGTCTGTGTAAATTGCAATAGGGGTGTCATGGGATTCAAAGGCTAAGACTGCCAACAGTGCGGTTACTTCCGCTGCTTGGCTGGAGTGGGGACGGACATTACCCTGGAGGACATGTGAGTCATTGGCCCTGATGACCCCATATCCCGTGTAGCGGGTGCCCTCTAGGCAGTATAAGGATCCATCGCAGAACCAGCAGTGGAACCCTTTGTCTAAAGCTACAGATACGGGTTCCCCAGGGGTCACCGGCCATATGTGGTCAGCAATGGGTGGCAGTGGACATTTGTGAGCAGATCCAGTGACAATTAGCCCATAGGGGGCTGGAGGCTCGCTCGCTTGTCGTTGGTATCCTACACCTCTCTTGACTAAATCCAACATCCATTTAGCAATCCGGGCATTGTGGACCTGCCCGTCCTGGATTTTTCCAGACAAGATGTACTTTAAAGGGGTGTGCGGAGTTTGAACAATGACTCGGGCGCCTCCTATGATGAATTCCCATTTTGTAAGGGCCCATACCAAAGCTAAGCAGGTTTTTTCGCAGGGCCCAGATTTTACTTCTGTGGGGGTGAGATTACGGGAGGCGTAGGCAACTGCTCTCTGGGTGCCATTCCGGAGCTGAGAGAGTATTGCTCCTACATGGCCATCTGAGACAGCTAACTGGATGTAGAAAGGCTGACTGACATCGGGATGTACTAATGCGGGAGCCTTGGCCAAGTCTTGTTTTAAAGTGGCAAAGGCTTTTTCCTGTTCGGGTCCCCATTCCCAAGCGACTCCTTTCTTTAAAAGGGCATATAGCAGCTTGGCTTTGGGGGCGAAAGCCTCAATGAATTCCCGTGAGAAGTTAAAGGTCCCTAACAGGGCTCTTAATGAGGGCACATCCGTGGGTGCAGGGAGCTTCCCAATTGTTTCTACTCTCTGGGTGTTGGGGGTCCTACAATCTGTCTGCAGGCTGAGGCCTAAGTATTTCACATGAGTTTGCACCAGCTGGGCCTTATCCCTGTTTGCTTTGAACTCTGTCTCACGAATAAGGTCTAAAACCTCTCTGGTGACGCCTGCAGTTTTCTCTGGGGTGCTGGAGTGAATCAGTATGTCGTCCACGTAGGACAGTATGTGGGCCCAGGAAGAGGGACACAACTTGGTCCACATTTTCACGACATGGGCATGGCAAATACTGAGGCTGGAGTGGAAACCCTGTGGGCATTTTTTAAAGCACATTTGGGCCCCTCTGAATTCGAAGGCGAATTTGTAATAACAGCTCTCATGGAGCGGGATTGAATGAAAGGCATTGGCCAGATCAATCACGCTGTAGTATTTTGCCCAGGCAGCAATGGCCGCCAAAATCTCATTGTATTTTGCCACTACGGGGGCCACCAGAGGGGTGACTGCATGGAGGGCCCTAAAGTCTACGGTCATCCTCCAAGTGACACCGTCAGCCTTTAACATGGGCCATAGAGGGGCGTTACACACGGACTGCATGGGCAGGACTACATCCCATTTGAGCAATCCCTCTATGGCAGGGGTAGGCAACCTGCGGCCCGCGGGCCGGATGCGGCCCGGCAAGGCCTTGGGACTGGCCTCAGCCCAGTCCTGCCGCCGGGGCCTTTGGCCTCTTGCGCGCAGGGGCAAGGGGGGCAATTGTCTATAGACGCCTCAGAAACATGCATTTATATTAACATTAAAAAAAAATCAGCAATTTTTTTTTGTGTGTCCTCCATTTTTTTAAAAAAAAGTGTCCACCACTTTTTTTTAAGTGGTATGGGTGGGTTTTCTATTGTCGGATTATGGGCTTTCACTTTGTATTGTCTTGATGTTAAATTTTGTAAACTGCTATGATCTCTAAGGAATAGCGGTCTAGAAATAAACTTTCATTCATTCATTCTCCATTTGAAAATGTCCTACATTTTCCCCTATTTATTTATTTATTTATTGATCTGGCGTTGTTTATTGATCTGGCGTTGCTGCTCCTGTTCAACGCCAGATCAATAAACAACAAGACCCACATCCTCCACGATATGCTGGAGGATCAAAAGTGTGATCTGGCTTGCA
>NW_024803502.1:6936-7830 GCF_019175285.1 Sceloporus undulatus | reverse complement strand
CCCCCCAACTTTCTTCAGCTAACATCCCACACAATCCAAAGGCTATCTATCAAATAACTATTCTAGCCAGCTGCAACAAATCCCACCCTCTCTCTAGCTAACCCATTGCACAACCCATAATCCCCAGTCAAATTTATAAACTAAAGCAATGGTCTACACTAATAGCAATTAAAAGCTAAAATTAAGAAAATATAACTATAAAACATAAAGATAGATGGACAGACAAACCTAACACACAAATCAAAAGGGCATTTTCTTATCACCACAGGAATAAAAATATATTCATTGTATTCCTTCTTCGCAAAAATAATGTTAGTTCATTTCTGGGATTTTTGTGGCTTCTTTCCTGTGTGGACTCTCTGATGTGTCTCTAGGCTTGACTTCTGAGAAAAACATTTCCCACAATGCTGGCATTTGTGTGGCTTCTCTCCTGTGTGGACTCTCTGATGTGTTACTAGGTTTGGCTTCAAAGAAAAACATTTCCCACAATGCTGGCATTTGTGTGGCTTCTCTCCTGTGTGGACTTTCTGATGTTTCACTAAGTCTCCCTTGAAAGAAAAACATTTCCCACAATGCTGGCATTTGTATGGCTTCTCTCCTGTGTGGACTCTCTGATGCCTCACTACGTCTCCCTTGAAAGAAAAACATTTCCCACAATGCTGGCATTTGTATGGCTTCTCTCCTGTGTGGACTCTCTGATGTTTCACTAGGTCTGACATCTGAAAGAAACATTTCCCACAATGCTGGCATTGATATGGCTTTGCTCCTGTGCGAACTCTCTGATGTAACACTAGGTATGACTTTGAAGAAAAACATTTCCCACAATGCTGGCACTTGTATGGCTTCTGTCCTGTGTGGACTCTCTGATGTTTCACTAGGTGTGACTTCTGAGAG
>NW_024803502.1:0-6926 GCF_019175285.1 Sceloporus undulatus | reverse complement strand
AAACATTTCCCACAATGCTGGCATTTGTATGGCTTCACTCCTGTGTGGACTCTCTGATGTTTCACTAGGTATGACTTCTGAGAGAAACATTTCCCACAATGCTGGCATTTGTATGGCTTCTCTCCTGTGTGGACTCTCTGATGTATCACCAGGTTTGACTTCAAGGAAAAACATTTCCCACAATGCTGGCACTTGTATGGCTTCTCTCCTGTGTGGACTCTCTGATGTATCACCAGGTATGACTTCAAGGAAAAACATTTCCCACAATGCTGGCATTTGTATGGCTTCACTCCTGTGTGGACTCTCTGATGTTTCACTAGGTATGACTTCTGAGAGAAACATTTCCCACAATGCTGGCACTTGTATGGCTTCTCTCCTGTGTGGACTCTCTGATGCTTGACAAGGACTGACTTGTAAGCAAAATGTTCCCCACAGTGCTGACATTTATGTGACTTCTTTCTTGTGTGGACTCTCTCATGACTTACAAGTTCTTCTGTAAACAAGGACAATGACAGACAAGACTGAATCTCAGCATTAAGAGGAAGGTGATTTAGCCCCACGCTCACCCCTCCCTATGTGAGATTAAATTAATGTGGGCACATTACAGACGTGCCGAAAGTACGTGCTCCGCACATACTAGGGTTAGGAAGGGGCATACTAGAATTAGAAAGGAGCTTCTATTGTAGATGCCACTGAACCCTAGTACGCGCTGAGCGCGTACAAAATTGCAGCACCCTTCCACACGGGCGTTTGGGACACTTGGAGGACATGAAGATTAAGTGGAGAGGAAGGGAGCAGGACAGCCCCCGTGCCTCCCTCCCCATGGACCTTTCCCTGCTCTCCAAGTGCCCCATTTGGGATACTTAGAGGGCAGGAAGGATAAGTGGGGAGGAAGGGGGCTGGCAAAGTGCCACTTCTGGCACGTGTGGCATAGGTTCACCATCACTGTCATAGCACTTGGGAGTGTCCTCCCCAGACTCCAGAATTTTGAGTGACAAAGAGCCTCTGGAATCAACCATGGAGCTAAGCAAGCTCAGGTTGGAAAAGAAACATTAGAGAAAAAGGAATTTATGTGTTGCCATTTCCTCTCTTCATATGCATTGCTCATAATTGCTAAATGGAACCCCTAAATATGTCTGAAAACAAGGGTCTGAGCCGGTTCTCACCAGTTCAGTTCTTAAAATCTGTGAGGTTGGTGGCTGCCTCCCAATCCCCAAGGCCTCTCTCCTGGCCCTTCCCAGAGGTCCCTTCCTCTCCGCACAGAGCTAGGTGATCCTGGCTTTGCTCCTGCCTTCCCCTCCTGGCTCCCAGAGGCCTGATCCCCTTCCCTTTCTCCCTCTGCTCTCCAACCTTCCCTTTTGCCCATCTGCACTGCTTCAGCATTTCACCTTCACCATCACTTCCCTGCCTTTTTTTTTCACATTCCCTCCTTCTCTCTATCACAGACACACACCCACAGTGTGATGCATCAAAGGGACACTTTGAGGCCCATTTGTTAAGAATGGATGGATAATCAATATACAAATGATTCATTGGGAAAGGCAGAGCAAGGGGGCTGGGAACTGGACTCGAATTTTGGTGAGGATCAAGCACCAGAGAGCAGCCTTAAAACAGCCTAAAGACATCTCTAAGACAGGGATGGACTACTGTCACATGGGGGGGTCATATTGGCTCCCAGGGGATCTCAGGGGCACCCCCACATTGTATTGCCTAAAAATATGGAATACAGTGGTACCCCGGGATACGAATGCGCCGCCTTACGAAATTTCCGGGTTACGAAAAAGTTCCATTGGAAAAAACTGTTCCGGGATACGAAGGTTTTTTCGGTTTACGGAAATTTTTTTCGGCGCGAAATTCAAACGCGACCGCTAGCCGCGCTTTGGAAAAGCCTTTTTCGGCTTGCGAAATGCATCGGGTTACGAACGCCGCGGCGGAACGAATTAATTTCGTAACCCGAGGCACCACTGTAATGTTTTGCCCCACAGTATCCCATTGCATCCCTTTGGGGAAGTGAAGGCCGTTTTACCACTGTTGAGCCCTCTCTGATCCATTGCATGGCCAAGGGAGATATTTTCCCCAAGAACCCTCTCCAGAGCCTCAAAAGGATGGAAGAGGGACCAAAAAGGGTAGGAAACTTGCTCAGCGATGTGCTAAGTACCATTTGGGTGAGAAAAGCATTAATCTCCATGCTTCCTTCCCACAAAATCCTAAATTTCAGAATTAAAAAGTCCTTTGCTTGAACCAAAAGGTTTATTGAGAAACTCCGGCGGAAGCATCCATTAACACGTATAAGCCGTTTCTGAAGAGTCAAAATCTTTTCCCTCTGTCTTTTACTATCTCCACACTCCTGCGCTTTCCTCCTCTTTAAGCACCTAACCAACCCAGCTGCCAAGATACCTCTTGCCTTCTTCTTCCACCGTTCTCATATGCCTCTCCCCCTGGGGCATGTCTGCCACCCAAATCTCACAAACCAGTCAGTTAATAGCCTCCACAACTGATTCCCTTCCCCAAAGCTGTTCTAGGTCCCATTATACTTACTACCGACTTAAAACTACTAACATTTAAACTACTAACAATTCCCCCTAAATCGCAATACCATTCTGGATGAACCACAGAAGCTGGTTCTGACAATTGGCAGTTTACGATGGGTTATTTAGAATCCTTATAAAGTGGAGAGCACTAGTGCCTTACTAAACCACAAATTCAAATATTCTACAGGATGTTGCTATCTCAATTAAACTACACTTGAAAGGGATCTAGGACTCCCAGTAGACCACAAGTTGTGCATGGGCCAAGAGTGTGATGCGGCAGCTAAAAAGGCCAATGTCATTCTAGGCTGCATCAATATGAGTATAGTTTCTTGATCAAAGGAAGTAATAGTGCCACGTTATTCTGCTTTGGTCAGGCCTCCCTTGGAATAATCCTGTGTCCAGTTCTGAACCCCACAATTCAAAAGGATGTTGAAAAGTTTGAACATGCCCAGAGGAGGGCAACCAAAGTGGTGAAGGATCTGGAAAACATCAAGCCCGATGAGGAATGGCTTAGAGAGCTGGGTACGTTTAGCCTGGATTAAAAAAAAGTTAAGGGTGGATATGATATCCATGTTTAAATAATGGAAAGAGTCGTATTGAAGATGGAGCAAGCTTGCTTTCTGCTGCTACAGAGAAAAGGAGACACCACAATGGATGCAAACCACATAGAAAGAGGTTCTACCTGAACATTAGGAGGAACTTTGGGACAGTAAGAGCTCTTTGACAGTGCAATATACTCCCTTAGAGCTTAGTGGAGTCCTCTTCTTTGGAGGACTTTAAACAGAGGCTGGATGGTGCTTGGAATGTGTATTCCTGCATGGCAGAAGAGGGTTGAACTGGATGGCCCTTGTAGTCTATTCCAACTCTATGATTTTATAATTCTAGTGGAATCATAGCACCATGATAATTTAGCATAAAAGGGACTTCAGTCTTCATAGAAAGGAGAATTGATTACGGTTCCTTACCCACAGAGGCCACATTTTCATAATTCTCCATCATCACATAACTGTACATCAGTCTCTGCTTGTTTGTCAACAGTTTCCATTCCTCATCAGTGAAATAGACCGCCACATCTGCAAAGGTCACCTGCAACAGAAAATAGTCCTCATCCTGAGAGTGACTAAGCAAAAGGGGAGGAAAGCAAATGGTTTGTAACTGATTGACTGGACGAACCCAAAGGGTGCTCAACAATGGCACCTTTTCATCCTGGAGAGAAGTGACCAGTGGGGTCCCACAGGGCTCTGTCCTGGGCCCAGTGCTATTGAACATCTTTATCAATGACGTGGAGGAAAAAATCGAGGGAATACTTATCAAATTTGCAGATGACACCAAATTAGGGGGAGTAGCTAATACCCCAGTCCAGTTCTGGGTGCCACAATTTAAAAAGGACATTGAGAAACTGGAGCGTGTCCAAAGGAGGGCGACTAAAATGGTGAAAGGTCTGGAAACCATGCCCTACGAGGAACGACTTAGGGAGCTGGGTATGTTTAGCCTGGAGAAAAGAAGGTTAAGAGGTGATATGATAGCCCTGTTTAAATATTTGAAGGGATGTCATATTGAGGAGGGAGCAAGCTTGTTTTCTGCTGCTCCAGAGACTAGGACCCAGAGCAATGGATGCAAGCTGCAGGAAAAGAGATTCCACCTCAATATTAGGAGGAACTTCCTGACAGTAAGGGCTGTTCGACAGTGGAACAAACTCCCTCGGAGTGTAGTGGAGTCTCCCTCCTTGGAGGTCTTCAAACGGAGGCTGGATGGCCATCTGTCGGGGATGCTTTGATCTGGATTTCCTGCATGGCAGAATGGGGTTGGACTGGATGGCCCTTGCGGTCTCTTCCAACTCTATGAATCTTTCCAATATAGTATACAATATAATAAACAATATAATTTAGGCCATGGCTGGGATATAGAGGATGGATTATGATACTCACTATCCCAACACATACAGTACATTTAGCCACCAAAGAATTATAGTGCATTTAGACATTTCTTGCCACATTTCAGAGGCAAAAGTTAATTTTAAAAAAGTGTTTTGGGGAGCACTGTGGGCTTGAGGGCCACTGGGCCCACCCCATATTTAGATCCAGAGATGTTCTCCCATAGACCCCAACATTTCACAGATTGGAAAAGCAAGACACATGTGGACAAGCAACACCAAAAGTTGGTCAAGATGGCCGAAGTTGTTTATGAGGAAGATCACAAAAGCAAGGAAGGGTACAGCAGTTTGCTTTTGCTTCAGCCTCCTGGGAAGGGCAATACCCTGCCTCCTTCTTTCCTCTCCTCTCCCCACTTTTGAGTTGTTCTCAGCTTGCTTTCATGAACTGGCCCAGCAGTCACACAGTTGAAACCAATAGTCAGGAACCTCGACTCACCAAAGAGTTCTTGTATCTCTGCATCCTCTTTCTCTTGGAGCCCAACTCCCTCTGCTTGGCCTCTGCATCGGCCATCAGGTGGGCAGGGGTCCTGGTGGTCTTGCACTTGGGTCACTTCCAGCAAAAGGTGTCCCAAAGCTGTGTCCAAGGGGGCCGAGATGAAGTCCCTGAGAAAAGAGACCAGAGATTCAAAAAAGGACGCAGATTGGATCTCCTATAAAGAATGAATGCAAATAGATAGAACTGGTTATAGAATAAAGACATGAGAAGATGCTAATGATCAGGGTTATGATCTTTCATGGTTCTTTGACAGGCAATTAAGAGAGTTCTTCCTAATGGATAAAAAACAATACAGTATTTGTAAATCAGACTCTGATCTAGAACAGGAAATAATGTTGAATAAAGATGCCTTATTAGCAAAACTTTATAACTGTATTATTCAAATCTATACAGAAGAGGAAGTTATTAAAGACAAATATGATCAGATGGTCTCAAAACTTTGGTTTTGCAATTGAATTAGACCATTGGGAATACACTTAGAAAAACAGACTGAACTATACTTGCAGCCAAAACATTAAAGAGAGTTATTATAAAACATTTTGATGTTATTTAACACCAGAGAGAATAAGCAAGATGTATAAGAATTGCAGTAATTTGTGTTGGAAATGTGAAAAGGAGCAGGGCTCAATCTATCAAATGTGGTGGACTTTGGGAAAGTGATACAACTTTGGAAGTTGATTTATTTTGAAATTAAGAAAGTTGTAACTATATCTTTTAAATTCTCACCTGAACTTTTTTGCTTAATATAATAGAACAATCCATAGGAAAAACACATGGTAAAATATTATTTTATACGTTGTCAAGTGCAAGAATAGTGTTTGCTCAGAGATGAAAAACTAAAGAAATACCTTCAAAAGAAGATTGGATATTTAAGCTTCTGGACATGATGGAAATGGACAAACTCTCAACAGAAATTAGAAAGGAGCGTCAAATTTATATAAAGGAGACTGGAATAATATAATTGAATATCTCCAGAAGCATTGAGGGAAAATGCTACTTTAGAGACAGAACTAATTTAAGTTGAAGTATTTTAATTTATTTTAATTTATTCAAAGAAATATAGCAGCTGTAAAACAGAAGTATGTTGGGAGGTTAAAAGCCCAATGATGTTTAGTTTAATCTAATGAGAGCGATTTTGTATCAACTGTTTTACAATTTAAATGAGGACTGCAAGAGAAAACAAATGATTTTAAGGATAAGTTTAAGTAGAACAATATATATTTGAATTATCTTATTAATAGATAATTCAAAAATGAATGAGATAGAAATAAAAGTTAGTCTGGAAGTTTGGAAGCAGCGGATGGTAAATGCGAGTAATAGGTTTGTCTTTAACCGCTCAGTGCTATGGAATCCTGGGATTTTGCCTTTGGACACTTAGCCTTCTCTGCCAGAGAGCTCTAGTGCCACAACGAACTACAAATCCCAGGATTCCACAGGAAAGAGCCAGGAGAGTTAAAGCGGTTTCGAACTGGACTATTTCTGCAGTGAGGATACAGCCTGAGTTCGGCTGTAAAAGAGCAAAAGCACCCAAGTCCTGTTTTTACCTCCTAATAATGGCTTTCCTTTAAAAGAAAGAAGCAGTCTGCTTTTCTGTTTAAACCGTATTTTTGTTGTTCTTGTTTGTTTCTATGTTTATTTGGGAATAATATGAGAAGGTCTGGTCTGCCTCCTTCCTTCTTGTTTGAAAATCTCTCAATAAGGAAACTGGGGAGACTTTTAAAACCTCCCAAAAGAGCCACTTTTGGCCCTTTTTGGGGGACTAGCCTCCTCTTAGAAGCCAAAGCCCAATGTTTGTGGAGAATAATAATAAGGCTTGTATTAAAACTATCTTCCCCATTTCTGATCCCTTTTAAAACCCTTGTTCCCCAGAAGGAGCAGAGCTGTGTAATAAGAAAACCCTCTCTGAAAAGAGACACAAAGAGACACACTTCCTTCCTTTTGGCCCAAGGAGCCTGGCCTCCTCATG
>NW_024803501.1:0-7835 GCF_019175285.1 Sceloporus undulatus | reverse complement strand
CTTGGAAGTGTGAAGAGGAGAACTTGCCCTCCCGACTCTTGCCCTTCTTATATCACCTGAGATATATCACAGATGCATCTCTTAGGGCCATTTCCCATCATGCTTAAAAGAAGCGGTGCTACAGCCCTTTATGGAAAAGCCCTCCCTAGATCCCTTGGAGATGAACAATTACAGACCGGTCTCCCGTCTTCCATTTCTAACCAACATAACTTTGAGGATAGTTGCTTTTCATCTCCAAGAGGTCTTGGATGAAACAGATTATCTGGACCCATTTCAAATGGCCTCAGGATTAGATACGGACTCGAAACTGTTAAGGTTGCCTTAGCCAATGATCTTTGCTTCAAGGTGGGATGTAACTTACCAAACTTTAAGCTGTATTATTATGCAGCTTGTCTCAAATGGTTAGAAAAATGGTTCAAATTAGAAAACAAGAATTTATTGAATATAGAAAAAGCTAACCTGAATCTTGGTATACATGCATATATGTGGTATACAAAACCAAAAGATAATAATACTTTTAACTATCATGTTATAAGAAGATCATTGCTTAAAGCATGGTTTAAAATGAGACCTCAATTTTGGGTGTCATTGCAAGAAGCCTATTACAATAGAACAAAGGACAAAGATACTCCATGGCTAGGATACGGATATTTAATAAACAAAACACCAGAAGGAAAATACAATATAAATCTATGGAAGAACTTAATGAAAAAGGAAACATGAAGGATTGGTTTTTATACAACCAATTAAACAATCGTTTTAAGGCAGATAATAAAGCTCCTGGGTTAATGATGGATAACAATGAAATAGATAAAATTATGATGGACGAAAAAGGTAAACACATATCCAAATACTATAAACTCTTAAAAGAAAGAGATCTAGAAGATGAAATTATTAAACACAGTATGGTAAGATGGGGACGTGATATAAATAAATCTATAACTGTAGAGGAATGGGAAAAATCATGGAAAGGACCAAATCAATTCACTCTGTGCCAAAACTATAAAGGAAATTATATCAAAATGTTATACAGGTGGTATCTAACTCCCAAAAAAATCCCCCAGTTATACAAAACTGGCAATACTAAGTGCTGGAAATGCGGGGAACCGAGGGAAGCTTCTTTCATATTGATGGACATGCATTAAAACTCAAGGATTCTGGCAAACGATTCATGGAAGCATCCAAAACATTCTGGATATAAATATTCCCTTTGAACCAAATGTACTTTTACTAAACATGACACACAACATAAAGTCAGTAAAATACAATAGAATTATTTTATATATGGTCTCATGTGCAAGGATCTTATTTGCTCAAGTTTGGAAAAGTACAATTAATCCTTCTATTGAAGATTGGTTGATTAAGAAATATGAAGCTAGAAATACGGATATAGTATCTGCCTTACTAAGAGAGAGATCAAAAGGATATTTAGAAATGGAATGGAGTTGTCTTAAAACATTTGAAGAAAAGGGTGATAACATTCCATTAAATTAATAGTTAATGTTTGGTCGATATTTAGTAATTTAAATACTATCATGGGAATATCTCAGTGTAATAAACATTTTTAAAGTAAAAAAGGACGACCCACATCATTGTTGTGGGGAGCGCCACACACCGAGTTGTTATAGCCACATCCTGTGCTGCTCCTGGCCTTGCTGCAGTGGAGCCATTGACGGTTCGAGGGTGGCAACACGCTCCAACGCCACAATGGTAAAAGGAAGTGTTTAGAGCAGCTTTGCTTGTTGTTTCTTGCTCCCTTCACACTTAAATGTAGGGGCCATTCAGACTACATTTTACCCTGATTCCCAAACCAGTTTAAAAGTTGGAAGTTCACACTCGCGCCGATTTTAACACAACCCAATCAGGGGCTTGCGCAAGAGATCCAGGGCAAATCCCCCTTAGCGTGGTTTTTCTGAAAGCGGACTATTGACCCTTTCTTTTTTAAAACAACTGGCTCTTCCCTGCTGCCAGCAAATATGAACTCAGCCTGTCATGATCGGGTCAAGTTCAGGGGGTATATTACCCCGATTGAGGTCAAGGGTAGTACGGACTTGTTTCTGGGGAGATTCGATATGGGGCACCCAGATCTGCCCAGTTCTATCCAGGGCAAATGACGGAGTGGGAATGTGGCCTTTGTGAAGGTGGAAGAGGACGACCATCCCAGATAGAAGGAGTGTACCGTTCTTCGGTCAAAGGTATACGATAGCTGCGCTCCCCTGCTAGAACCTCTAAACAAGCTCAAGGCTGCCTTTTCATTGGTCAGCTTGAGGCTCTATTCGCCACAGGGCCTTCCCACACAAACTTTTTCCTGGACAGCAGATGGCGCTGTAAGAGGCTTTTGCGCATGCGCCAAAAACTCCAAGCTTGCTGGAAAAAAGCCACTATTGATGGGTTTTAATGTGAAATATAGATATAGATATAGATATATGGATTATATATGATGATAATATATATACACACACAGAGTGGACCCTTGTTGTAGGCCAGGGTTTGGTTCCAAGATCCCCATTGTATAACAAAATATGTCGATGCTCAAGTCCCATCGACTATAATGAGAGAGCAAAATGGTGTCCGTAATAAAAATAGGAAAATCAAGGTTTGATATTTTAAATTTATACTTTTGTGGAATTTTTTCTGGTCATGGATGCTATAAAAATCTATGTTTAAGAAGGGCAGACTGTATAAGTATAATATATAGGAGAATATATAAGTACATATAATATTATCAAAGTCAGTCCTAGTTAGACATCAGAGAGTCCACACAGGAGAGAAACCAATGCCAGCATTGTGGGAAATGATTTTCCTATGAAGTCAAGTCTAGTGACACATCAGAGAGTCCACACAGGAGAGAAGCCACACAAATCCCAGGAGTGAACAAATATTATTGTTGTTAATAAGGAATACAAAAAAATATATTTTCAACCCAGCGGTGTTGAGAAAAGGCCCTTGTGAATTTGCCTGTAAGGTTTGTTTGTCCATATGTCTGTTTATGTTTTAAGGTTGTATTTTGTTAAGATTAGCTTTTAATTGCTAATAGTATAGACAGTTGTTTTAGGCTGTAAATTTGGCTGGGGATTGTCACTTGTGGTATAGGATAGGCAGATGGGGGGCTGGGATTTGTTGCAGTTGGATAGAATAAACACGCACATTTCTATATACACTTCTACTTGTGTACAATTTAAACATAAGCAAATACATGGATGCACCTGCGCATGTATACACCCCCCACATTCTGGTCAACATCAGCATGTATATATAATTATCATTGCATATATGTTTACTTCTGGTAATAACAGCATAACTACCCACTGCTCTGCGATTACATTGGAATGTTTATACAGTGGTACCCTGGGATACGAATGCGCCGCCTTACGAAATTTCCGGGTTACGAAAAAAATCCATTTAAAAAAACTGTTCCGGGTTACGAAGGTTTTTTCGGGTTACGAAAAATTTTTTGGTGCTTTTCGGCGCTATTTCACACGAAATTGCGGCTTTTCCCCATTAGCGCCAATGGGTTTTTCAGCTTGCGAAGTATTCCTGGTTACGAAAGCGGCGGCGGAACGAATTAATTTCGTAACCCGGGGTACCACTGTACTTTGTGATGTTTTTATGATATGTATTTTACACATGATTGCCTCCTGAGGACCCTCTGAGGGCTGCCATTGGCTGGAATCCCCTCCCTCCCACCAGCCCTGGCCCTGATTGGCTGGAATCCCAGTCTCCTTCTGTTCCAGCGGCCATTTTGTGTGCTGCTTGTGATTGTGGGGAATAATGTTCCAGAACCTCCTCTGAGGCCTCAGTTGAACAGAGGCCTCTCTTTCTCTCCTGTGGCTCCAGAGTCAGAAGGAGGCCAGGCTCCTTGGGCCAAAAGGAAGGAAGTGTGTCTCTTTGTGTGTCTTTTGTGTGTCTCATACAGTTGTGCTCCTTCTGGGGAACATGGGTTTTAAAAGGGATCAGAAATGGGGGGATAGTTTTAATACAAGCCTTATTCTTCTTCTTCACAAACATCAGGCTTTGGCTCCTATCCCTGTTTTTAATCATTGTTTTAATAACTCTCCAATAATTTAATGGCATTTTATTTTGGATGGGAGTCTTAAGGTTAGGGTTTGGGAGATCATGAAACATGTTTTTATTGTATTGTATGCATATTTTTTATTGTAAGCTGCTTAAAGGTGGCCATTCTTGTGTAGTAATTGACTTGTGATTAACTCCCACAATAGCCTTGTAAGGTAGGCTTCATAGGCTCCTAGGGCTGGAAGGGAGCCCCAAGGGCCATCCATTCAGCCCCATTCTGCCCTCCAAGTCCTCCAAAGAGATGGCCATCCAGCCAGAGACTCTTCCAATGCTCCTTGAGGCAGCATCTCCCATACATTTGCTCAAAGGTCATGGGGACACAGTCCCATGGGAACCTGTTCTTTCCACCCTACTTTAAGAATGCAGACCCCGCCTCAGCCCCCTGGACAATTTACTACCAGGAGTTGCTATGGCTTGGACTCAGAGGACTAGTTTCCTAGGTATCACCTTCTGCCCTCCATGGCCATTGGCACTGACCTTTTCCCCATTGCCTTCCCCCCCTCAGCCCTGTGGACCTAAGATCAATGGAATAAAAATTAAAAACAACTGAGTTTAAAATGAGAGTCTTCTCAGACGACATTTGTATTCCCTGGAGAACCCAGAAAAGAGCACAAGACAATTGATGGATGTAATAGTGGAATTGGAATACGTTTCAGGACTAAAAGTAAAGAGACACAAAACAACAATAATAACAAAAAATATGGGGAAAAGGAAGAACAAATCCTGGAAGAAATTAGTGGATTTAAAGTGGGAAAGAAAGTTAAATGTAACAAATAAAAACTCAGATCTATTTCACAATAACTATGAGACACATGGAAGGAAATCAGAAAAGACCTAGAAAAATGGGGAAATTACACTTATCGCTATTAGGAAAAATATCACTGATCCAAATGAGTTTCCTTCCTGAAATACTGTTTCTGTTCCAAGCGATACCCATCATCCAGAATGAAAAACCATTGAATCTATGGCAAAAGGAAATCTCAACATTTATTTGGAATTAAAAAAGAGCCAGGATAAAAAGGAAAATACTTTGTGATGACAAAAGTAGAGGAGGGCTGGGTTTACCAAACTTAAAACTTTATGATGCTGCTTGTTGTTTAGTTTGGATTAGAGAATGGTTTATGTCAGAGAATGAACAATTGTTATGTCTGGAGGGAGAACATTTAAGATTTGGGTGGAATGGATGCCTAATTTACAGTAAAGAGAAAGTTCATAAAGAAAGCACAAATCATTTTGTAAGAAAAGCTCTACTGAAGATCTGGAGAATAAATAAGTGTAGAATATGTCCAAAAATACCTTTATGGTGTTCGTCGCATGAGGCTCTTTTCGGGAGGAAAAGTATCCAGAAAACTAAATGGTTAAGATACAAGGATGTCCTGAAAGAATCGCAAGGAGAACTAGAGATCAAAACACAAGAAGAACTTGAAGAATCTGGCCTTGATTGTCCCTGGTTTTTCCAGCGATGTAGGTGGAAACATCCTATAACGTGGGTTGATTCCATCTCTTGCTCCGAAATAGGCAGGAAAAACAGACTTGAAGGAGTCGCCACCAGAGGGAGCAACCCCCACCATCCCTCTGTCTTTTTCCTGCCTCGCTCCGAATAGTCTGTGTTTTTCCTTTTCTCCTCCTTCTTTGACTTTGTCTTAAAGACTTTAATATTTCTTCTAATATTTCTTCTATTCTTCTTCTATTCATGATCTGTTCTCTCCTGCAAAAAACAGCAATGTTTTTCTTTAGTCTTTCTCTATCCCTTTGCCTCTCTAATGGCTGAAACAAAGCCAGGCAGGGAGAGACAGTTCAGAAGCTGCTGTGCTGTGAGGCAACAACTCCAGCATTAAAGAATAAAAAGACAGCCCAGCCATGTCTGGCTGAAGCCCAGGAACGGCTGGAGGAGGGAGATCCCTCTGTCCTGGACCAGATGTGCTCCTCTGCAATCTTCAACCTCAAGAAGGTGTCTGTGCAGTGAGATGGACATCCCAAAAGGAATTGGCGCGGTGGAGGAGGGAATATTCCCTGTCCTTAACCAAAAGGCGCCACACCGCAGTCACCATCCCCAGAAGGGGTTTGGGCGGTGAGATGGACAACCAGAGAGCCCTTGGCGTGGCCAGAGGAGAGAACCACCTGTCCTTGGCCAGATTGCGCCCACTGCAGACATCAAACCTGGGAAGAGGTTTGGGCAGTGAAAGAGAGAGGAGGCAGGCTTCAAGAGGTGAGTCATGATCCTACTTCTAATCCTATGTTTGTGGGTTAAGATTTACTCCAGAAGTTTGTTACTGCCTTCCATTGCCAGCTTTCATGGAGATTTCATTTACCTCAATAGTGTGATTAGAGAGTTTGTTTCTGGCTTACATTGCCAGTTTTCAAATAGATTTCAGTTATCTCATTAATATGACTGGAGAGTTTGTCTCTGGCTTGCATTGCCAGTTTTAAAAAAGTTTCTGGCTTGCATTGCCAGTTTAAAAGAGACCTCAGTTGCACAGAAGTGCAAATGGAGAGTTTCCCTCCAAAACCAACTGCCTCCTCCTCCTCCTCCTCTCCTTCCTCCATGATCCACTTGGACTGAAGACATCAGAGAGGGTTAACAAAAGGATTTGCCAGTTACATCATCCCCTAGTTAGATTTTTCAGTCACTCCTTTGGAGAAATTTGCCTAAACAATTTATTTATTGTTCTCTCCTTTTTAAAATAAGAGACAAAGCTGCAACTTAAGGTGTGGCAGCCATTTTGATTAAAGACACCAAGTCAAGTCAAAGAAGAAAGGCCTGATGCTTCTGCTCCAGTCTGCCTCTCTTAAAACAAAATATTAACTGGAGTCATTCCTCAGAAGAGGAATCTGATCTGAAATAAATATATATATTTATAAAATACAAATAAAACTAAAGGCCTTTCAGTGGCTCCTGAAAGCTCCTGAAATCTCTTAGGCTTTGGGGTCTGATGATCTTTTATTATTGCTATATTTGTTTTTGTGATATTATTATATAAGACAATATATTACAATTTAATGACACCTCGGTGCAATTAAAGCTGTAAGATCCTGATCTTTCTCAAGGGAAGAATGTTCTCCCCGTCCAAACCTGGACCTTCAACACCAGATACTCCATTTTCATACAAATTTTATGAAGGTCATAAGGCCTCCATAGATTGTTATTGTGAGACCAAATCCAATAGCTCTGTGTGTCTGTGTATAGTTACAGCTCACCTCAATTTGTTACGGGAATCAGCAGATCCCACTTGTGATTGCCATAGTTTATGCTCAATGAAAGTTGTTTCTCCTGTTTCCATTTTTTCTAGAGCTATGTGTGGCCTACAGCACTTGTTAAAAACAAACAAACAAAAAACACTTGAGTGTCAAAATAAAGTTCTGCCAGAACATTAAAAAATGGTTTAGGATAGTGGCTATTTCAAGAGACACTAGCCTCAATGGGATTTGATACAATCCAAGACCACAACTGGTTTAGTTCCATTACAACAACAGATTTGATCAAACAAATTGACACATAGATGTCCATTACAAACAAAATCTGACATTTCTACCTCTTACTGGGGACAAATTGTTTACAATAAAGTCTCTTGGCTGAGTCTAAAGACAACAAAAAGACCTTTCCATCTTTTATTTAAAAAAAAAAGGTTCTTTCCTATAATACATTCCTCAAATGAATAATAAAAGCAAGGCCCTGACTTTCCTGTATTGTCTAAATATGATAATAGAGAGCCTTTAGAGATCAAGATCGCTCCATTTTTGTGACTGAGCATTTTGCAGTG
>NW_024803500.1:0-7835 GCF_019175285.1 Sceloporus undulatus | reverse complement strand
GAGTCATGGCAGTCAAAGTGGTGTCAAACTACATTATTTCTTCGAGGTAGATGCACCCTGAGTGCCTCTCTACACTACAGAATTAAACTGGTTTAATCCTTAATCCCACTCTACTGGGTTCCAAATACCTTTGTGCCTTCTAATAGACTCACCAAGCTACAAATCCAAGGACTTGGCCACTGACGTGGTATGAAACTGCTGTTTTTGTGAGGTGTGGACACACTCCAAGGGCAAATAGCTGAAACGTATGTATTCTTTTTTCCTTTACACAATTTCTTTCTCCTGCAATTGAAGTAGCAACTGTGTGGCCCTGCGGATGTTTGTAGGTCTGTCACTTCCACCAGCCTTAGCCCATGGTTGGGGATGATGGAAGGTGCAGTTAAACAACTATATGGATGGAACAAATCCCCTTCCCCCATCCCATGGGGTATTCCAGGTTGCAAATGGTTCAAGGCAGAGGGACGTCTTGCATTCTCTTCTCTCATTTTCCTAGGAGCCCAACGATCACACTAATAGCAACAAATAAATAAAATGAAATTGGGCTTAAAAACCCAGCTCCTACATTCAAAGGCCAAATGCCAGCATTTAGGTGCAGGATTTCACCCACAGCTGCCAAATCTGCAATTCCAAAGGGCCTTCCATGCCCACACTCCCTTGCAAAACCACCACCTACTGAAATAACTTCATCACACACACATTTGTTCATAAATGGCAGTTTCTGAGCATGAATAGCCACTTGCCCACCCACATCTGTGGACAGAGACGTCCTTCTACCCGGCTCCCTGAATGACAAACGCAGCAGGGCTACGAAAAGAATGTGATCCATAGATGGAGCTGCTGCAAAGAGGCTGGGAGGTCACGCTCCCAGGTTTAAAAACACAGTTTTTAAAACAGCTCAGCCACATGCCAGTTAAGTGGCGTGAGCTTTCCGGACAATAAAACGGGTAAATCTTCTGAAAGGTTTTCCAATGCTCTAAATAATGTTATTTAATTTGGAATGTTTGGTTTTAAACATCATATTCAAACAAAAACGGAGGGGTAAAAACTAGTTAAATACAACTAGGTGGATGTTAGATTTTCCAGAAGGATTGTTGTTGTTGCGGGCCTTAAGTCATTTCTGACTTATGGTGACCCTAAGGCTTATGGTGCCCTATCATGGGGTTTTCTTGGCAAGATTTGTTCAGAGGAGGTTTGCCATTGCATTCCTCAAATAGTATGTGACTTGGTCAAAGTCACACAATGTTTCATGGCTGAGCTGGCAATCAAACTCTGGTCTCCAGAGTCATAGTCCAACACTCAAACCACTATGCTACACTGGCTATGTTTTTTCAGAGTGTGTTACGCTGCCCAGGATTTGAGGGAATTGAAGCCATGACTTGTAAAATCAGGTTACTAGTCCACATGATCAACAGGCATCCTGCCACAAGCAATTAACGCAAACCATTTGTGGCACAGTCACACATGGATCACAACGGCTCAGGAGGAAACACTTCTAGGTGGCATAAACAAGAGATCTCTCAGAACGGGAGTAAAGAGATTAAACTGGTTTCGCTATGCAGCACTGGGGCTACAAAACAATACCCTCATGGAGCCTTTTGGAAAGCACTGTCTATTTAGAACGGCATTAAATAAAATTTGGTTTCACACTGAATTTGCAAGGAAGACTGAAGCACTGAAACTTACTTGGCAGTCACACAGGCTTCCCCAACTTGGGGCTTGCTAGATCAACTGGACTATGACTTCCATCAACCCTATATAGATTATAACTTCCATCATCCCCTGACAATACAGCCAGGCTCCGTCCTACAAAATTAATAAGAGCCGCAATGTTCAAGGAAGGGGTGGTTAAATGTGGCAAATAGGTATTCAAGAAAGAATGGGTCTATGCCTGCTGGCGTTGCCTGACTTCCAAATCCTATCAACTCTAGCCAGAGCTTAGAATAAGTTACTTCCAGGAGAATAAAACTCCCAGAATCCTCCCAGCCAACAGCAGATCCCATTGTGGAGGGCTACTGGTAGGTACAGTTCAAAAATGTATTTAAATGAGCCACAGCTACACATCTTTCCTATGAGGCGCGTGTTATTGGAGAATGACCATATATCCATTTAGTCTGTTTGCAGGCAGTTACCAGAGCATTTCCAGTTAAAAGAATTAGATAGACAGGGAATGAATCCTTTTTCAGAGCTCCTACATTCAAAAAATGCTGCAGGCTAAACTGAACAACCATCTGACCCAGATGAAGCAAAATGCAAACAGGCTGAGTATCCCTTGTCCAGAATTCCAAAATCTGAAATACTCCAAAACGGTCCACATGGATGGCTGAAATAGTGGCAGCTTTGCTTTCTGATGGCTCAGCGCACACAAACATTGCTTCATGCACAAAACCATTAAACAATATTGTTTATAAAATTGCCTTTAGGCGATGTGTATAAGGGCTTTTTCTGAGGAGCAGAGTTGAGAGGAGCTTGTGGCCTGGCAATCCAAAGCTATCCGAAGACCAGTGAGTAGAGGATCCCTTTTTCTCTGCTGCTTAGCCAGCAACTCTTGCCATCACCCCACCTGCTAAGGACATAAACACTATCTGCAAATCTTCTTTCTTCCTTGCGTATGACTGTAAGCCTGAGGGCAGGGAACCGTCTAACTAAAAAGATTGCATGTACAGCGCTGTGTAAATTTACAGCGCTTCATAAATAAAGGTTAATAATAATATGACACCTTGTTCAGAAGAAATGTCAACCATGGGAGGTATTTTTGCATTTCCAGAAACTCCCCCTCCCCCCAAAAAAAACAGTTATGCAAAAAGCAACAACATTCCCAAGTGAAAGTATTGCTTTTGTGTGTAACTAACCCAAATGTGGTGAGCAAGTAATTCTTTACCTTTACAACGCACAAATGCTCTTGCAAGTTTGGGAATGCTTTGCCATTGCAAGTAAATACGAATCAAGCCACAATTCAATGCCATACCCTTAGCACTGAAGGGCAACCAAACCACCTTGCCCTACAGACCAAACAACCCACCATAGATATATAAACTTTGGGGAAGGAATTCAAATATTTAGTCGTGCTAGTCTATAGAATCAGTATGTAGAGATCTTGTAGCACCTTTGAGACTCATTGAAAGAAAGAAATTTGCAGCATGAGCTTTCCTAGACTTCAGTCTACTTCCTCAGATGCATTGCACACTGTAACACATGCCCTTTCCCTGGCAGGGTCCCAGAAAGGAACTGAAGGACTTGCTCTGTTACAGCAATCGAAGACTGCCATCCAAGAGGAGGGAAGGAACCAGTTATATAATAGCCCCAGCCAAGGTTACAATGATCCAAAGCCTTCACTTTCCATCTGCAACTCAAGACTGACCCTATGCGCTCCTCAATGTAAAAACAGAATCCTAATATTAGCACCCTGAAGGCACCAGACCCTGTCTGATCTTGGAAGCAATGCAAGGTCAGCCCCAGTTAGTTCTTGGATGGAAGACCGCCAACGAATCCCGGGTGCTGTAGGCTACGTTTCAGAGGAAGCAACTGGCAAAACTACTTCCAAGTATTCCTTCCCTAAGAAAACCTTGTGAAATCCATGGGGTCGCCATGAGTTGGTAGGCAACTTGATGGCACACAGACACACACACAACCAGCATTTACAGCAAGGGCTTCCACACAAGCTTGCCTCATAACCACTCTGCAGCAAAATCCTTGGACACACTCCATAAATTGCTACAGGATGAGAATCCTTTATCTGGAATCTGGAAACAGTCCAAAATCCAAATTTGTCCTCAGGGGTGGCTGAGGCAGGGACACCCTTTGCTTTCTGATGGCACTTTGTTTCATGCACAAAAGTATTAAAAACATTACATATAAAATTATCTTCAGGTTATGTGCATATGATGCATATGAAACATAAATGAACTTCATGTTTAGACTTGGGTCCCATCTCCAAATCTCTTATTATGTATATGCACATATTCCAAAATCGGAAAAAATCCAAAACACTTCTGGTCCCAAGCATTTCGGATAAGGGAGACTCAAGTTACAGTGGTCCCGTTATTTGCTGGGGTTCGGGGTGAAGGACCCCTCCCCAACCATGGATGTGGAAAAACAAATTAAAAACACTTCAAGTTCTTCCTCCACCACCAATTCGATGGATGGTTGTGGATGGCCTTGGTCATGGTTGTGGATGCCTCAAGTTCCTCCTGCTCCCATTTTGCAGGTGGGGCCAACAGAGGAACAGGCCATGGTGACTTCAAAGGCCTTCTCCTCCAAGTTAGCAATACTACTTACGGATCCAATATCCTCCCACTCTCTAGCATCAAAAAGAAACAGAATTTCCAATAAGCAGATAAAAGCCAGTTTACCTCCCACTGGTTGGGAATGCCTCAGCGATGGAGAAATTTTCTCTCCATCTTAATGAGGTCCCTATGGTCATCCTCTTTTCTTCTACAACACTGAAATTTTGCTTCCTGTATCTTAGGAAATGGCTTTACACAACAATGCATTAGCCCTGTGATTCCCCAACTTTGGTCCTCCAGGTGTTTTGGACTTCATCTCTCAGAATTCTTCTCTGATGGCCAAGCTGGCTGGGGTTCCTAGGAGCTGAAGACCAAAACACCTGGAGGATCAGAGTTCGGGAATCACTGCCTTAGCTCATCCAGTTGTGTACTGCCTGCACTGACAGGCAGCCACCATCCAGGGCTTTTAGACAACCTGAAGATGCCAAGGATTGAACCTCAGACCTACCACTATACAAAGCACACCTTCCACCAGTTAACAGCTAAACTGGGCTCTGGGAATCAGCTGCAAAGCAGAGGTATTCCAACTCAAACGCCAGCAGGTGACAATGGGCCAACTTCAAGCCTATCTAAGTGTTTTCTGGTGTGCAACCAGGTCTTAAGGGCTTTTGGAATTAGTTAATACAAAACCAAGAACTGGCAGACATGTACAATAATATGAATGCTTTGTCCGGGCATGTCATGGCAGGACTCTCTGGACCAGTTTCTGAGATTCCCCATGTGGAACATCATGAGATCAATGTATATCCCAGCATGGTAAGAAGAGCTAAAGGTGTATCTACACTGTAGAAATAATGTAGTTTGACACCACTTTACGGAATCCTGGGATTTGGAGTTTTGTGCGGCATCAGCACTCTTTGGCAGAGAAGGCTAAAAACCTTGTTAAGCTCCAACTCCCAGGAGTCATTAGGATGGAGCCATGGCAATTAAAGTGATATCAAGCTGCATTATTTCTAACTGTGTAGATGTACCCTAGATTGGTTGGCATCCCCCCCACCCACCCAGTAACAGCGCCTCAATTGAGTAACTCCCTCCCAAGTTGGATGTCTATATCCTTAACATGTTTCCAGGAGGCTGCCCAATAGTCAGGCTTGACTATGATCATCACAATTATTATTAATAATAGTACATAGAGAGCTCTTGTAGCACCTCTGACACTAACTGAAAGAAAGACGTTGGCAACATGAGCTTTTGTAGACTTCAGTCTACTTCCTCAGATGCTAGATCTTTGAATTCTATTATTAGCATTATTAGGATTTATATTCCACCTTTCTCCCAAAGATGGGTCTTGAGGCAGCTCCCAGTAAACAAAAGAACGCAATGAAAACACAAAACAAGATTAGATAGCCTGCAGCAGAGTTATATATGGCTTTTTAGGTCATGCCCAGCACTTCAAATTGTGACTGGCAACTGAACAGTAGCCAGCAAAGCTGCCCTGATATGCGAGGCATGCACTCCTCCGTAATAATAATCCTCACATCATCTAAAGTCTGGCTGCACCATTTTAGAGCCACTAAAGTTTCCAAGCTCTTTTCATAGGCAAGCATCCCGAATCATTCATCCAAAAGGGATGCAACTTTCTAAGAAATGTTCATTTCTGTTCTGCTTTTCAACATCGTGATTTTACTGTATACCTCTCTCTGGGAACCCTGGTGAGAGGAATAAGGAATTGAGAGTATTTTAAAGAAATGATAGGATCTAATGGAGAGCCAGGGTGGTGTAGTGGTTTGAGCATTAGACCAGGGACTCTGGAGACCAGGGTTTGAATGCTGGCTCCACCATGAAACTCACTGAGTGACCCTGGGAAAGTCACACTCTCTCAGCATCAGAGGAAGACAAAGGCAAACCCACTCTGAACAAGCCATGCCAAGAAAGCCCTATGATAGGTTGCCACAAGTCGGAAGCAACTTGAAGGCACACAACAACAACAACAACCAAGGTCTAAAATAAAGGCACCAGATGCTATCTGAGCTTGGAAAATAAGCAGGGTTAGCCCTGGTTAGTACTTGGATGGGACACCAGTGTTGCAGGCTAGAATTCAGAGGAAGGAACTGGCAAGCCAGGTATTCATCCCCTAAGAAAACCCGAAGAGGTTGCCATAAGTTGACAGGCGACTTGAAGGCACATGCACCCACACAAGCAAGGGAGGGTATTATGCCAGGCCTGTTCATAAGGTTTTCCCCGCTGTTAAGAGACTAGGCTGTTCCTTAGCCAGGTTACCCTGGCCCACATTGCCACATGGGTGCGCACTCCTGATGCGTGCACACACATCATGTGAGAGGTACCAGACAATCCTTGAGCGGGATAGTAAGGCCCATGGGGAGTAACATCTAGATTTGGCCCAGATGGGGTCACTTCACAACAACACTTGTGAGGTCTTACACACTCTCATGGGGGAGGCAAACCTTTCTACTAACTTGCAGAAAACACTCTTCTACGGCTGCACTCTTCTATGGCTGCCAGAGGTTTCAGTGGCGATCAACGCACAGCCTACAATGAGAAACCTGAGTTTGGGGGCACACAAGGCAGGTGTTGCAGCCTGAGATGTGTGTGTGTAGGTGCACATATATACATGTATACACACACACACGGGAGCTAGCATGGTTTGGACTACGTTTCTAGAGACCAGGGTTTGAATCCAACCTTGGCATGGAACCCCTCTAGGTGACCTTGGGCAAGTCACACTCTCTCAGCATCAAGAGGACGACAATGGCAAACCTCCTCTGAAGAAACATGCCAAGAAAATCCCACGAAAGGGTCGCTGTAAGTTGGAAATGACTTGAAAGCACACAAGACACACACCCCTCTGAGAGTTTGCGGGGGCAGTTTTAGGGAGGCCCTACACAGGAATCACCTGACACCTCCCCACATCCCTTCCCTTCCTCCCGCACTACGCCTTTTCTTGGATCCTGCCCAGGAACGACGCCCCCTACAGGCCTGAAGAGTGGCCACAACCTTCCTGGCCTTGCCTGTGCCCAACCTTCGCCACTAGCTCATCTCTCTCCCAGCCTTTCACACCTACTCTAGAAGGATCCATGCGCTTCCCACATCTCGACTGGCAAGGATAGCAAGCCAGCCTCCAGATGATACTGGGAACAACTGGGAAGGAAAGGAGGAAGGCAGATGCTGCCCACAGGACCTGATCCACCCTCTGCAACACTGAAAAGCAATAGTGGGTAGGAGAGAAGACAGCCTATGTTCCAGTTTACCCCACCCTTTTCTCCCCGCAAGGGACTCTTGGCCAGTCCCTGATAAATGTGTCTCTGCAACGGTGGTGGGCGTTACAAGGAAAAAATGAGCCCATTCTTCCTTCCTGAGAGTCAAGGGAAAGCCTCCCAAGGCATCCAAAGCTCCCCTCTGGAGATATCAGGCTTGACCTTGTGCCTGTCAGGTTGGGGGGCAGGAAAGAGAGGAGAGAAAAGCAGAGTTATTTTGCCACATTTCAAGGAGATCTGGATTATTGGTGTGGGGGGGGGACACAGGTCCAAGCATCCCCTGCATTCCAGAAAGGGCAAACTGAAGCCATTGGCTGCCATTTCACTGCCCCCCCCC
>NW_024803499.1:0-7840 GCF_019175285.1 Sceloporus undulatus | reverse complement strand
TATCTATCTATCTGTCTGACTGTCGATCTATTTATCCCTCTATCAATCTATCTCTTCATTTATCTATCCCTATAATTATCTATCTGGCCCAAGCCCCACGAGTGCCTGGCGACTATCCATCTATCTATCCATCTATTTACCATCTATCTATCCATCTATCTATCTGGCAGAAGACACCCTGAATACTTAACTGAAGGTGGATTCTGACACCCTGTTGGTTCTTCTGGACTTCACAGCAGCTTTTGATACCATCGATCATGGTATCCTTCTAGACTGCCTCTCTGGGATGGGTCTTGGAGGTACTGTTCTACAGCGGCTCCGTTCCTTCCTGGAGGGGCGAACTCAGAAGGTGGTACTGGGGGACTCCTGTTCGACCCCTTGGCCATTGACCTGTGGGGTCCCTCAAGGTCCTGTGTTTTCCCCTATGCTGTTTAACATATACATGAAACCGCTGGGAGAAGTTGTCTGGAATTTTGGGGTGCGATGTCATCAATATGCAGATGACACTCAACTCTACTACTCCTTCCCACCTCAATCCAAGGAGGCAGTCCTGGTTCTAAACCAGTGCCTGTCTTCAGTAATGGACTGGATGAGAGCAAACAAGTTGAAACTTAATCCAGACAAGACAGAGGTGCTCCTGGTCAGTCAGAAGGCAGATCAGGGAATAGGGATCCAGCCTGTG
Source organism: Sceloporus undulatus (assembly GCF_019175285.1). Classification (NCBI taxonomy): domain Eukaryota; kingdom Metazoa; phylum Chordata; class Lepidosauria; order Squamata; family Phrynosomatidae; genus Sceloporus; species Sceloporus undulatus. The sequence goes on along the minus strand of NW_024803499.1, from coordinate 7,158 downwards.
TTAGATGGGGTCACACTCCCCCTGAAGACACAGGTTCACAGTTTGGGGGTAATCTTGGACTCAGCTTTAAACTTGGAGGCCCAGGTCTCTGCTGTGACCAGGAGTGCTTTTGCACATTTAAAACTTGTGCACCAACTGCGCCCGTTCCTTGAGAAGCCAGATCTGGCCACGGTGGTACATGCCTTAGTTACATCCCGTTTGGACTACTGTAATGGGCTCTACATAGGACTGCCTTTGAAAAGTGTTCGAAAAATTCAACTGGTTGAAAGAGCTGCTGCCAGGCTGTTAACAGGTGCTGATTACAGAGCCCATACAACTCCCCTGTTGAAAAAGCTTCATTGGCTGCCAGTTCGTTCCCGGGCACAATTCAAGGTACTGGTTATATCCTACAAAGCCCTACATGGCTCAGGTCCACATTATTTGGCAGACCGTTTCTCCTGGTATGAACCTGCCCGGACTCTGAGATCCTCTGGAGAAGCCCTTCTCTCCATCCCAACACCTTCACAAACACGTTTGGTGGGGACACAAAAGAGGGCCTTCTCAGCGGCTGCCCCTAGACTCTGGAACTCCCTGCCCAGGGAGATAAGAACGGCTCCCTCCTTGATGGCTTTCTGACGGCAGGTGAAGACCTACCTGTTCAAACAGGCATTTAAGGAATCACTATAAGAACAGGCAGGAATGTTGGACTAGTTTAATAATTCTGTTTAATGCATGTTATTTATCTATTTATTTTTAAAATGTTTTAATTGAACTTTTTGTTTGTTTGATTGTTTGTTTTTTAATTGCTGTGAAGCCGCTCTGAGTCCCAGTCTTGGGAAAAGAGTGGGAAATAAATAAATAAATAAACTGGTCCTTGAATACAAGACAATCTCCTACCCTTGCATTACATTGATAATATTTCTGAATATAAGTCATAGTGCCACCAAGTACCCTAGAATGCAGCAAAGGTTTCTCCATCTAGGAACCACAGCTTTTCAGAAAATTACAAGTGGATGTATTTAATTTACTGCAATGCCTGGTTTGACCCCTTCTTTTATTCTAGAGGCTTCCAGCTCTTTGATGAAAAAAAAGAGGACAAAACCTGGCAAGTCTACCTCAATCAGGACTTGTAGAGTGCAGTTTATCTCCACGCAATCGGCTTACTGGTTGGGCTGAAAATGCCTTGATTGCCCTCTATTGCATCCTTTTCACCCTTGCAATCTCCATTACATTTGGACAGTGTAGGACCAATGTACAGCTCCTTTCAGAGAGAGACAGAGAAAGAGAGAGAGAAAAAAAAGAGAGAGAAACCTTGAACCAGTGGGAGAGCAGTCATCTCACAGTCCAAAATCAATCACTGCACCTTTGTTTCATTCACCTAGGACTCTGAATTGTATTGAAAAGAATACTGAATAGAGCATCATTCTGCACAATAGAATATAAATCTAGATGCTCTGGTTAAACCTGATTCCCAACATGATGGCAGGAATGATGTTAAGCACAATATTCCCTGGTTCAGAATTTCATCAAGAGATGCAAAAATTTTCACTTTCACAGTTTCTCCTTTATTCATTAAAAAACAACAACAACAACAACAACAACAACAACCAACACACTCAAGTTCTTCCCATTCCAAATATGAAGACATTTGATATTTATTTTACTTGTTTATTTTGGTAAATTGTTATGAAGAATGCTGGACCTGATTCCCTCCCCCCCTCACCATTCCTTTCTCCTTTTGTGTCGTGTCTTCTTAGATTGTAAGCATGAAGGCAGGGAACCGTCTAATTAAATGATTTTATGTACAGTGCTGTGTAAATTTACAGCGCTATATAAATAAAGCTTAATAATAATAATAATAATAATAATAATAATAATAATGAAAAACAGACTGAAACAAAATTCTCTCCCATTTACAGCAGGCAAATTTGACAGACTCAGCTATTTCTAGTATGGAAATGTCCATGCTTTCGTATGGAAATATCCACCTACTCTTATCGGTGTTACAAATGCGGAGGATCTCAGCCTGATAAGGAGGTAGCCATAATTTAATACCACTGACATGGTAAAATTTACAGCAATTCAGACCCAGCTTTTAAGAGTCAAACACTTCAAGCCCTCTGCCTGTGGGGATGAATCTCACAGTTTTGGTGCTTCCATATTTGAATTTTTAAAGTATCAATTATTAATTATTGTCATTTGCTGCCAAGTCTCTGATTTGATAGAGAGCCTAAGAATGAATGCCCCACAAGAGAACCTGCTCCTAACAGCCTTGTTCAAGACTTGCAGACACAGGGCCAGGGCTTACTTGATAGAATCAAACTGCCTTCCACTTTATTGAGCATTATCATCTTTTCCAATGAATCATGTTGTCTCATGATGTGCTCCATGTATAATAACCTCCATTTAGTCATTTTGGCTTTTAGGGAGGAGTCAGGCTTGATTTACTATAGGACCCATTTATTTGTCTTTTTTACTGTCAATTATGTCTGTAGAACTCTCCTCCAGCCCCACATGTCAAATACACTGATTTTCTTCCTGTCAGCTTTCTTCACTGTCCAGTTTTCACAACCATACATAGACACTGGAAATACTATTTCACAAGACAACTCTGACTTTGGTATTAGATTATATATCTGTATACTTGAGGATGTTCTCTGATTCCTTACCAGACTTTCTTAACTACAGTCGCAATTTTGGTTAATGACTGAGCCTAGGTACAGAAAACCTTTTAACATATTTCAGTATCTTCATTACGCATGTTATGTAACTTTGTAGATTTTGATCAAATCTTATCAAGTATGAACTGTAATGAAATTCTTATCCTTCCTGTATCATCTCCAGGAAATGTCAATCAAAGGCCAAGTCTGCAAGAAGTTTCCATTGGTTTTTTTTTAATACAACAAACATTAAACCATCACAAAGTACTATGCACAGGTCAAAACAGTTTGTCACTTTTTCATCCAGAAGCCAGTAATTCATGTCTTTGGACTATTTCTTTCTAACTTATTTAAAAAAGCCTCTCTTACTGACTTGGAAGAAACTCATCTGAATCCCATTAAGTCAGCAGAAAACCTTCTGCTGGTCCCACTGGGTCAAGAAACAGGTCATGAACCCTATCTGTTTGTTCCATTTCTTCCCCTCATCAGGTGGCAATTTTGTTCAATGATTTATTATAAGCCACATGCATTTATCCAGCATGACATTTTAATCATGCAAATAAGGATTTTGTTAATGAATTGAAAATTAATTTGGCGTCTGCCGCTGTGTACACAGTGACAGTTTTGCTAATGTCATTACACTTGTAATATGGTCAGTGGCTTTTCTGTAATTGCTATAAAGTGTTGCATTTAACACTTAGAATAAAGGTTACATCAAAGAAAAAAATACATCCGGAATGTTCCCTAATTTTGTTTTCGTGATCTTATTTACATCTTGCAATCAGACGGTGAGCAATAAATGGGAATGAATGCATACCAGATATTCTGCTATATGGTTAGATGTGAGTGTGTGAATGCTCAGAAATATAGGTTGTCATTACACAAAAATTAACTCCCCAAACTTTATGGTGGTAATTGTAAGAAGGGATACTGCCAGTGGCAAAACTATTCCTATAATTAGGTCAAGTGACCATCTTTGGAAGGAGAAGTTTGGGAGCAACATCTGGCTGTTGCTACTGAAATCTATCTGTTCCAATCTGATGGGGGGAACATAAGTGTATATGCCACACAATCTATCCCAGGTCGCCTAAACAACTTTTCTGCCTTAGGTGTGGATAGAGATGCTATTCCATAACAAGTGCTTAAGTAAGATCCAAGAGCTCCTTCAGCAACCTAAATCCAAAAGCTCCTTCAACCAACTTGGGTAGAAACTGTCACCTTGTTCTTCACTTCAACAGGCAAAATAACTTGGCCTTGAGAGCTGGTATAAGAGCCCCACACAATAAACTTTACACTTTAAAATTATTATACTGCCATCTTAGGGCTACTTACCAAGGCATAAGCCCCTTTCAGTGTTTTGAGATATTTGTTGTTGTGTGCTTTCAAGTCATTTCCAACTTATGGTGACCCTAAAGGTGACACTATCACAGGGTGATCGTGGCAAGATTTGTTCAGAGGGGGTTTGCCTGTGCTTTCCTCCAAGGCCTGGAGAGTGTGACTTGCTCTAGGTCACCCAGTGGGTTTCCATGGCTGAGTGGGGATTCAAACTCTGGTCTCCAGAGTTGCAGTCCAATGCTCAAGCCACTACAGTATGCTGGTTCTTGGAAGTAAAAATGGATAGGAACTAAAGAGGCCTAATCCTACCATAAGGCAGAGTGAGATGCTTGTCTCGGGCAGCAGAAGCTGGATAAGCAGTGGCAATATCTTTGTGAATTCTTCAGCTGTTCCCTTGGTTTGAATGCCATATAACTTGTTCTTGGTCTTCTATACAAGCCTGATTCCTCGGGTGTTGTGGAGAATATCTCCAGTCTAGAAGCAAAATGCATCTGCCAGTCCAGACAGCTTCTGTTCATGGAATGGAGACCAGGCGCCATTTTGTTCTTTAGCTCCAGCAACAAATATCTTGGTCCACTCTTGGTAGTTATAATCCTCTTAAGGAAAATAGTGTTGTGTGTCATTATAAGTAACAGGTACTAGGCTCCTACATGGCAATAAAGTTGGAAAAGAAACTTTTTGAGATTAAAACTTTCTATATCTCCAGTCAACATAGCTAGGAATCATGATAGCTAAGGGATTCTGGGGGTTGTATACTTTCCAAAAGTAATTTCTTCAAGCTCTCTGTAAGGAAGTTCTGTAGAGGGGCCAGAATATTTGCTCTGAAAAAAGGCTGGCCCCAACCCAGGAATAATTGCTGTTCCTCAGAGCCCAATGGTGAGCTCATCTGCTCATAAATAAGCAGTGCAGAATTCAATGGGTATTACTTTCAGGTCACTGGGTATATAGGATTGCAGTCTCTGAACAGAGAAAGACATTCTGTACTCATTTAGAGGTTTTATTACTTCATCTAAATAATAATAGAAGGGTTCTGTATATTCCTTCCTATTAGGTGCACTGAGTAGGACATTGCTACAGGGCAGGACTTGAAAACAAACTCCCCTCACCCCTGTCCTTATAAACCCATGCCTCACTCATGAACATCCATACCACAGGGATGTAGCCAGGATTTTGGGAAGGGGGGGGGTCCAGACTAAGTGCCACCATTATAATGGGACTTGGGTGCGGCGACGCGGCAGCACGCACCATTCATTTTATCTAACGGAAGGGAGGGCCAGACCCCAAGAACCCCCCCTCCCGCTTGGCTATGTCCCTGCATACCATTGGATTGGCAGGGGCATGTGCCAGGGCTTCAAGCCAATGCCCACCCCACTCCTACTGCTTTGCCCTGACAGACAAGATGGTGTGGTGGCAGCTGGACTCAGGGAGGGCATTTGTACTTCTTGTTGCAGGATCATCAGTGTCAATGGTGTGATGCGGCAGCTAAAAAAGCCAATGTTATTCTAGGATACATCAACAGAAATATAGTGTCTAGATCAAAGGAAGCAATTCTGATTTGGTCAAGCCTCATGTGGGATATTGTGTCCAGTTCTTTGTACCACAATTCAAAAAGGATGTTGACAAGCTGGAGTGGGTCCAAAGGAGGGCAAACAAAAATAGTGAAAGGTCTGGAAACCATGCCTTATGGAGACTTCAATTTAGGAAGCTGTGTATGTTTAGCTTGGAGAAGAGAAGGTTAAGAGGTGATATGATAGCCATGTTTAAATATTTTGAAGGATGTCATACTTAATATGGAGCAAGTTTGTTTTCTGCAGCTCCAGAGAATAAAACCTGGAGCAATGGATTCAACCTACAGGAAAAGAGATTCTAAAACTGGGAAGAACCTTCTGACAGTAAGAACTGTTTGACAGTGAAATACACTGCCTTGGAGTGTGGTGTAGTCTCCTTCTTTGGAAGTTTTTAAACAGAGGCTGGATGGCCATCTGTTGAGGGTGCTCTGATTGTGATTTCCTGTGTGGCAGGGGGTTGGATTGGATGGCCCTTGGGGTTTTCTTCCAATTCTATGATTCTTTGATTCACAATAGCCCTGGCTTCAGGGTTCCTGGGTCTCAGGGTGTGGCCCTGAGTCTCTAGTCTAGAGTGAGAGGAGGAATCTCAGAGTAAGAGCACTGCCTTGAAAATTATGTGAATATATTTCCCCCTCATTCATTGGACTTGGAGTTTATTTTGTCTGAATGGCATATTCTATGCAATTGTGGCTATTCATCCAAGCTGTCTTGGATGAAGCCGATTATCTAGAGCCATTTCAAACTGGCTTTAGGGCGGGATACAGAGTCGAGACAGCCATGGTCGCTTTGGTTGATGATCTCCATCTGAGCACTGACAGGGGTAGTGTGGTCCTGCTGGTGCTTTTGGACATCTCAGCGGCTTTTGATACCATCGACCATGGTATCCTTTTGGATCGCCTGAGGGAGTTAGGTATCGGGGGCACTGCACTCCAGTGGCTCCGTTCCTACCTCTTGGGCAGGTCCCAGATGGTGGTGATGGGGGACAGTAGCTCTTCAATAAGAGAGCTGACATCTGGTGTTTCTCAAGGCACCATCCTGTCCCCCATGCTCTTTAATATCTACATGAAGCCGCTGGGAGAGATCATCCAGAGACATGGGGTGCGGTCTTATCAATATGCAGATGACACTCAAATCCATTTCTCTATGTCTCCGACTGTTGCAGTAACGGAGGATGGTATCTCCCCTCTGAATGCCTGCCTTAAGTCAGTAATGGGCTGGATAAGGGAAAACAAACTCAAGCTGAATCCAGAGAAAACGGAGGTGCTAGCAATAGGTTCCCCTGGACCGGGAAGGGAAATTTGTCCACCTGTCCTGGATGGGGTCACACTCCCCCTAAAGGACAAAGTCCGCAGCATGGGGGTACTCCTGGATTCGTCATTACAGCTGTCATCGCATATTGATGCGACAGCCAGGAGTGCCTGTTATCAACTTCGGTTGATATGCAAACTGCGTCCTTGTCTGGAACAGAGGGACCCTGAAGCAGTGGTACACGCACTGGTAACCTCTCGTCTTGATTTCTGCAATGCGCTCCACATGAGGCTACCCTTGTACCAAGTTCAGAAGCTTCAATTAGTTCAAAATATGGCAGCCAGATTGGTCACTAATACATCTAGATT
>NW_024803498.1:0-7847 GCF_019175285.1 Sceloporus undulatus | reverse complement strand
CAAAGTATCAAAAGAATCACCTTTCACACCTAAAAGCAATTCAGTAACTATATGCATTTATTATATGTTTTGATAAAGAATTCTGACAGTCTGTAAATTTTATTTTCTTCTGTTGAATTTTATTAAGTTGTATTTCTTTCAGTAAAAAATGTTTTTGAAACTAAATGTAATATCTAGGACAAGTATTGGAAACTGCCCTTGGCCAGCTTAGCCATAGGATCTTGGAGGGGCCATCCCCCATCACCACAACTCCACATGTTTTACTTTAAAAAAAAAAAAAAGGTTCAAAATAGCCTCCCACATTCCCTAGAAGTAGGTGAAGGGCAATTTTCCCTGGGCTGCTTTAGAAGCAAGAGAAGCCTTTAAAAAAAAAATTCATCTGGAAACCAACAAGAGTGCCAAAAGCATGACAAAATTGCCCCCATGCACCACAGTGAGTGTGGGACATTTCTATCACAAAATAATCACTTTTTTTTTCTTTTTAAAAGCGGGTATGGAGAGGCCTCAAAGACTTCAGGACAGCGTATCTAGGACAAGTTCAAATTCAGGCCTTGAATTCATGTCTGAAATACTTTAGACATGATGAGGTTAACTGGCTTGTCAACTCCCGTGTATGAGCTGATAACTACATTCAGTTCAGTTTTTCAGTTTCAGCTGTTAGAAACAACCGCATATATTGTGATACAATACCAAATATCAGTGTACACTGGTTTGTGCAAAATTTTCACACTCCTGTTACATTTTTCAGGATTGTGGTCCCTAGGATATGCACCCATACATTTGTACATGTATGTTTGTGTCCTGAATTATGCTGAACATATGTGGAGTGATGGTGCATGCACATAGATCTGTTATTTTAGAATGTGTACAATATTGCTTTATTAAAACAAACTTTATTCATAGAAAAACTCAGGGAAACATTGAGTATTATAATGCACGATAAAGGAGTTTCTGTATTATTCTGCAAGTATCCTGCACAAGAGCAAAAATAAATACTGTGACGTGGTCTGAAATTGTGTTTTCCATGTTGATAGAGATTTGCTTTAAGGAGTACAATAACAAGTACTCTCAACTGAGTGATTAAATTAATATACTGTAATCCTTAAATTATAGTGGTTAAACTATAGTAGTTAATGTTTTTGATCCAAAACCAAAAGCAGTTTGAATAATTTATTATCTTCAGTGACTGAGACAGGCAAGACTAAAAAACTGAAATATATTGTCAAAACATCCCAGAACCCTGCTGAAAAGGTTGCAAAATCTTCCAGAGGTGCTCACATCCCATTCCATCCCAACAGCATAGGCCACAGCATTAGGTTATGAAAATATGTCAGAAAACTTTCATTCTGTCTGGAAATCAAAGTTCCTCATCAATGTACCACATAGCTTGTATCCAACACACTCTTAACATGAACAGAATACACAACCTTCTACCAATACCTCATTGGAGCCATTAACCTTACTTTGTTCCATCAAGCTTTTAATGAAACTGAGATGAAATTAACATTTGCTTCCATTTCTCAAAATTAAACTCAAACATCTGCAAAGTAATTTGTATTAATGATGCACTGATGATATACCATACCAATAATATATCATGAAGCTTTGTAGTTTGAAGTTAGGATTTTCATATCTATCCCTTCCCTATCTAACCATAAATAATAAATAACCAGAGACAAAATGGAGAGTGATAAAACAAAAGTCTTTCTTTGGTCCAAAACACACTACAGAAATAATCCAGTCTGAAACCACTTTAACTGCCCTGGCTCAGTGCTAGGGAATCCTGGGAACTGTAGTTTATTGTGGCACCAGAACACTCTGACAGAAGACTAAATGTCTCCTAAAATTACAATTCCCAGAATTCCCAAGCATTGAGCTAGGACAGTTAAAGCAGTCTGAAACTGGATTGTCTCTACAGTGTGTTTTGGACCAAGGTTAGCCATTTATTTTGTGCAGAGCAAATGGTAAAATAAGGAATGATTTGATAGGTTTTCATCTCCTACCATTTCATGTTATAAATATATTTAATCTATAGTTTACAAGTAATTGGAAGGGTTACCTGAATTTCGTAGGTTGTTCCAGGGTTGAGATTGGTGAGAAGGACTTCCAAACTGTCTGGCTTTGTTGTAACTTGAGTGTAGGTATTTTGTATCCAAGGGCATACCTCCTTATATTTGACAGTGTAAGATATAATCCTCCCATTTGGATGAGGGGGGGTGTTCCAAGAGAGAAGAATTCCTGCAGAACCCACTCTTTCTCCGGCAAGGAAAACAGGAGGTCCTGGATCTGCAGAAAGGACATCATTTGATTAAATTATTCCTTCAAATGTTCAGAACTAATGCATAATAGTTAAATATTTTATAATCTCATGGGATCTTTAAACAGAAAAGTACAGCTAATATGAGGCTGGATTTCTTAAGAACTCTTATAAAAGATGATTAAATATATTTTGGAACACCAAGTACATTCTTTCCATAAGAATTCAAAAAATGGAATGTTGAAATATTCATAGACAAAACGGATCCTGGTGCCAATTTAGTTTTTAAAACATCGTACACAAGCATCAACCTTTTGTAACTGAAGCTCTATAAAATTTTGTGGAACTGGACTTCTCCAATAAATCATGGACTTTTTTGCATTTTGTCAAGTATATTATAAATGATGCCACTCTTCATAACATATTGGATTTACTGGAAAAAATAACTCATTGTATTACAACATGCTACATCTCCAATAAGCATTACCAGTGAGCATGCTAGCTGAAGAATTCTGAAGGCTATAGTCCAAACAAATATTAACATTTCCAAGTTGTACTTCTAAATGCCATTGTTGTCATAGTTTCACTTCTCATTAAACACATCAACAATTTTAAAAATGAATAATCTATAACAGTTTAACACAGAAATGAACAGACTCTAACGGAGAAGTAGTAATACCCTCAAATCTGCAAGATAGGTATCTATCTAATTTTAACCAAAAGGAATTTTTGCTGTGAACTCACTAGTTACATTAGTTGTCACTGTTTTGCTGACAGGTGAGCTGTACACTGAAGAGGTAACGGAAGAAAGAGTCACACTGTACATTGTTCCAGGAGTGGTGTTTGAAATATCAGCCTAGAATATGAAATTAACTCAGTTAGAACTCAGTAGATCTCAATTTAAACAAAAAAGGAAAAAAGGAAGGAAGGAAGGAGCAAGTGTTAAATACATGGCATTAATATTACTAGTGGTCACAATATACATCACATTTCAAGATAAATATTTTAAGTGCTCTTGTTACATTATTGAAATATATAAACTGTCTACTAAGCCCATAAAAAGGCAACATTAAAAAAATATTAATTTTATTCCATCAACCAATAGCTTTTTTCAGTGGCTTTATCCATTTCATCTTTAATGGCTTTGCAGAGTTCTCATGCTAGCATCTCACAGCAAAACACATCTCCTAGAAAAATTTGTACCGCTGTCACACCTTGAAATATAACATAACAACAACATAGTCAGCATTCAAATAAAGTACCTGTGCCTTTGCAGCTCCAGTTAAAAAAAGAAGCAAAATAAAATGAATAACCATGGTATTTATATTATTTTTTTGTTTTGTTTTCCAATACTGGAATCAAAGAGTGCTCCTATAACTTTGTGATGGCTTAAGAGGGAAATGTTGCCTGCATTAATGATTTAAGTCCAGATCTTACTGGCAAGTACACAATTAATGAGCCTGTATTACTCAATAGCTCTGCCCTGCCTTTGTTAAACTATTCATGAACCCTTAAATGACTGGCTAGAGGTCTGTGGCACACTCCGTAAAAGTATCATAGCTGTTGTTAAGGCAACAAAACCATAGATGTTGAAATTTGCTCCCACAAATTTGGCATGTGTACTTTTGGATTCTCATCTAAGTTTAAAAGCTGAAGGAGAGAACGTCATGCTTGGCCAATTTTCCTATCAGCTCAGTACATAAACAATTGCTGACTATCCAAGCATTTTAAAACAAAGGCCCCCACATACCTGATACTCCCCACCTCCCACTTCTTGGATAGAAACAAAGCCATGAGGAGGTGTGAGATGCACATGAAACTTTTCCACGTATCCATACGGTAGCCTCCAGCGAAGAGAAAAAGAATGTGATGACACATTGAAGACTTCAACCTTCTCTGGCTTTTCAGGCTCTTGAAGAGAATTTATTTACACATTACTATTTCCACTGGACATATTTCCCACTGGAGCAGCTACTAGATCTATTGCCACAGTGGAAGTGAATCCACTTTCGATTTTACAGCCTATCCTCCTGCAGCTATTCCAGGTTGTACAGGACCCATCCAAATGATGGATCCTGTTCCTGACAGAGGTTTGGCACCAAAAGAGCTTCCGTACAACCCACAGCAGCTGTGAGAGGAACAGCTATAAAACCAAGACTGGATTTGTAGCAATGGAGCCACTAGCTTCTCTGTTTCTCATCCTTCTACCCCAAAACCTCAAGAGGGCATAGCCACAGTGGACATATCTTCATATGCATCAGCAGTCTGTGTCTCATGACTGGGATAATTAAATAATAAAAACTGAGAAATCTCTAAATTCCATTCTTTATTCATTTAATAAATATCTGGCCTTTATCCCAATATGGGAAATTACAATATAAATTAAGCAGCTTACAGTATAAATTAAAATGTTAACTAAAAACAATATACAATGTACAAAGGTTTTTCAAAATGTAAAAAATCCAATTAAAATTAATTTAAAACAATTAAAAATACATTCAACACATTGTAAAAGATATAACACATCCCACTGAATATCTTTCTACTCCAACCAGTTAAAAACTGAAGGCCTGTTTAAATAAAAAGGCCTTTGCTTGTTGGTGAAAAGAGGGCAGAGAAAAGGTCTACCAAGCCTCCCTTAGCAGGGAGTTTCACAGCTGAGGAGCAACAACCAAGAAGGCTCTCTCCTGTGTCCTCACCAGATAGGTATGTGAGGGTGATGGGCCCAGGAAAAATCCCTCCCTCGAGGATGGTAAGACTTGGGCAGGTTCATATGGAGAGATGCAACTTTCCAACAGTCTTGACAAAACTATACAGGGCTTTATAGGTCCTAATCAGAAATTCACATTATTCCCAAAGATTGGCCAGTAGGCACTGAAGCTATTTATTATTATCATTTATTTATAAAGCACCATCAAAGTCCATGACACTTTATGAGTGGTTTACTAATGTTAATTTGACAGTCCCTTGCTTTCAGGTTAAAAAGACTCAGTACCAAGGAAAAAAGGATAGCAGTGTGGAAGAGGACTAAGTCCAGCAGATGCTGACTGCAGTTCTCTCCCTCTGAGGCCACAGAAGTGGCAATTGGGATGGACCTGCTTGTCCTAAGCATGATGGGATTATATTACGAGGAGTTATATTTCAAGGTACTCATATTCCATATAATCAATCCCAGTAAGCAGTCTAGATGCAGCATTTGGGACCTGTTGAAATTTATGAACAGTTTCTAAAGGCAGCCCAATGTAGGTTGTATTACAGTAACCCAAATGGGATATAGTTAAGGCATGTGTTATCACTACCAGATCTAAGATCTCCAGGAATGGGTGCAATTAGTGTACTAATTGTAACGACAAATGTGCTCCTAGTCACTGCTAAAACCAGGTATTCAGGAGCCAGGTTGAGCCCAGAAATGCACTCAAGACAGAAGTGGATTTTATGGATTATAACCCCATCCAGCACAGCCTGAATTCCTATTCCTCAATTTGCCGTTTCAGTGAACACAAGCACTTCCATCTTGTCTGGATTAATCTGTTCACAAACTGAACATATTCCTACTGTATAAATAAATGCAATAAATACCATACACAAAGACTGCAACACCTTACTTTTTCTTCTACATTTTTTAAAGAATATACTAGACACTCCTTCATTTGTACCTGAGAATAACTAGTGCTGGGGAATGTTTTCACACAACACTCATAGTTAAATCAAGAGTGAAACCTGACCAGTGGAAAAATAAATCAGATAAAAGTTTCAACTGGAGTTTCTCTTTTAAAATGCTCTGACTGCATTACAGGTACAACGAACGCACTTATACGATCTGATTCTTTGAAATGTTTCTATGAATTGCACATACAGTAGTTTCTACTCTAATTGCATGTAAGCTTACATAGAATAGCTTCCCTCAACAAAATAAATGGAACAGTCTTGGGAACAGGTTACATCAGGAGTACTGAGGGGCATCAAGTAACCTTTTGCCAGTATTATTCCATTCAGCAATTTCTGATAGGACCAGATTTCTACATTTCCCCTCTAAAAAAGTTAAGCAGTCCATGTTTTTACAGAATTCTGTCATCACAGAACACTCTTCAGAAAAGCCTGTAGTAGGCATGCATACTTAGTAACATGATGATAAATAATAAACATAATTTAAAAAGAAAACTACAAACCTGCAATGATTTCAGTAAATGCAATACCACTTTCAGCACTGCCTTTTACTCTCTGCAGTGTGAAATTATAAATCCCACCAGCGATCAGATTTGAAATGGTGTGATATGACTGAGTTCCTAAAATAGTATATTCCTTTTTGAAAGTATTGTTTGATACAGATACTCTATAATGGGTGAACTTAGTCTTGCTTGGATTCCATATTAATGTGGCAGACGAAGTATTTATCGCTGTTACAATTAGACCACATATCCCCATTGGTTCTGATTAAAATATTTAAAAGAGAAAGAGTAGATTAAGCTGCAGAAAGAATATATAAGATTTTATTTTAAAAAATACTATTACATTTGACAGAAACAGCAACGAGTTATTTACACAACACCACTAGAGCTGGTGCTTTGAAGAAATACATTTTATGAAGTAGCAAGCTCACAATAGGTACCTATTAACATATAATGACCAATGGAGTTTGATAGGTACTACTTGCTAAATGTGGGACTTATGAAATCCTGAGTTTAAAATAACTATATTTCTAAAGGGTTAGATGGGAGAAATCAGATTCATGTGCCCCTCTTCTCCTAACCATGCTTTGCCTTCCTTCTACTTGCACAAAGCATGCAATTCTAGGTTGGTTTTCCCGGTCTGTAATCGTGATTTATGGGATAATGCAAACTATGGTTCAATCATTCAGATCTTTAAACCATGTTCAGATAGTAGAGAGTTACCAAATGCAAAAAGAGATAGGAAAGGTGGATAAAGAAATGAGATAAAGACTCCTTCAGGTTCATATACAGAACAAATAGCAGAACCTAGTTATTTTTAATTGTCCTCTATCTGTTTTGCTATATGGAGAGAAGTGCAAATGTAGGAAATGGGAAGTCTGCCAGGCATTGGAGGAAATGCTAATGCACACAGCTGATCAGCAATGGGCACAGTCAGACTGCATGAAGAAATAGGGAAGGGGGGCAACCATACAAATGGCTATCACTTCCAGAGTGACTGGGATGGAAAAGCCATAGCCTTTACACTTTGCTCAACTTTGGAAAAGATCCCACCTTTTGAATGGGAAACAAAATGGTGGCAGCTCCCAATTTTGATAGTAAGATAATCACTGTGCAAAACACACCATCCTAACACACTATGAACTGCCACTCACAGAAAGGGCACCCTGAAAATATGCTTTGTGACATGAAAACGAACAAAGTGGTAATTAAGTACTGCATGTTAACATGCAAGAGCACGGAAATTATTATAACACATTATAAATTATTTATGAGTGTCATACATCTTTGGAAGTTCAAAATTTTTGCTTGCAATCCAGTCTGTAGTCCCAAGATAGAGAAAGATAATGTCTGCAACTAAAATATTTAGCTTTCTTTCTTCCCATGCTTCTCTGCCCTCCTTTTTATTTTCTGTTTTTTAA
>NW_024803497.1:0-7849 GCF_019175285.1 Sceloporus undulatus | reverse complement strand
AGTCCCAGGTTGGCCTTAGCGAAACGGAACTGACCGCAAGAGAGAGAAAAAGAGGGGGACCCCCCAAGACCCCTTCCTCTCGGACCCATGGCCTTCTCCCTCTAGCCCTTCTCAGTCCCAGGTTGGCCTTATTGAAAGGGAACTGACCCCAAGAGAGAGAGAGAGAAAGAAAGAGGGGGACCCCCAAGACCCCTTCCTCTCTGCCCTATGGCCTTCTCCCTCTGGCCCTTCTCAGGGCCAGATTGACCTTAGAGAAAGGGAACTGGCACAGGATACCAAAAAGGCCATTACTATAGAAGAATGGGGAAAATCATGGAAAGGAACTAACAAATTTATGCTGTGCCAAAACTAAGAAGAACTAGAAGGACAACGATGATATCTATGATCTTATGTAAATAGATGTCTCCTTGTTAAAGTGTTGGTGTGTAGAACTAATATGTAGCGGAGTTATATGTTTGTTTGTTTGTTTTTTGTTTTATTTTTTATTTCCTTTAGGTTGCTATATGGTTTCTAACTCTTCATTTCTCTTTATGTTGTTATACTTTCTTCTAAATAAAATTTATAAAAATAAAAAAGGACACGTTGGATGAGGAGGAAACAGAAGAATACAGTGCGCCCTCCTGATATGCAGATTTGAGTATGGCAAACCTGGCCATTGTTCCCAATGATGCCGCCCATGCACACACACCGCCACTGGAAACAAAAGTCCCTCTCCTCCCTTCCCTCCCTGCTTACTTACCTTTCACCGTGGGAAAGGCTGAGTGTTGGTGCTGGAAGCCTTGAAGCCCCTTTCCCAGCAGAGAAGGGTGCCGAGCATCCTGATGTTGGGTAGCTCCGCCTGCAAAGGCTCCTGGAGGCAGGACAAAAATTTGAAACAGAGGCCCGGGGCCCGGCCCTGCCTCCATGGGCGGAGCGACCCCCAGAGACCTCAGTCTTCTTCCTGCCTAGCTCCTGGTAGGACGCATCATCTCAGCTTCTCCGAAGATCTTTCATTGGCTCCCCCAGACTTGGCCTGGCTTATACCTTACCTCTGCTTTCTCTCCCCTTTTCTCCTTTTAAAAAAAAAAATCCTTTTCCTTCCTACTTTCCCTCCTTTCCGCTCTGCCTTTCTCTTTTTCCCCATGGCCAGCGAGGAAGAGGCCAGGCCAGCGGGCGAGCGGGCTCCCACTCAGCCCGGGCAAGCCCCGGCTTTGCCGGAAGCGCGCCCAGAGGCTCTTGCCCTGGATGGAGGAAGAGAAGTGGGAGCCGGGCCGCACCGGGCGGAGGGAGACCCCTCACAGCCTGCTGCAGGGCCCAGGGCACCACAGCCGACCCGGCCAGGGTTGGAGTCTGGAGAGCCCTTACCGCCACCGCGACGGACGCCAGGGGAGGAGGTAAGCCAACCCCCCCTGCCCAGCTTTGCCCTCTGGGGCCTCCCCAGGGAGCCGGGGACCACAGACGCCTCTGCGCTCCCCCAAAGAGAGTGACGGCGGCGCTCCGCGGGGCCAGCCTAGCGGAGTGCAGGGCTGGGGCGCCGGCCCCTTTGTCCCTCCGCTCCTTCCCCCCCTCCTCGGATGGCCGGGCCCTTTCCTCCAGGGCCCCTCCGCAGCCGGAGGCTCAGTGGCCGAGACTGCAGGCGGCGCAAACGGCCCTTTCCCCCCCCAATGGGGGTTCCCTTGGGTCCCTCTCGCCCACCAGGGGTGGTTTGGGTTGGGAGGGCCCAACACCTGGCACCCGGCGGGCGTCAGCGGTCGCGCGGTCGGCCATCAGGGCGGAGACCACGTGGACCGAGATGGGGGCCGCCATCTTGGCCATGCGGACGGGGATGGCGCCGCCATCTTGGTGACCCGGAAGTGGGGTCAAGAGACCATGCGGCCCTCTACGGGGGCCGCCATGTTAGGGGCGACCAGGAAGTGGGGCCGCTAGGCCATGCGGCGGCAAATGGGGGCCGCCATACTGGCGACTCGGGCCGTGAGTCGGCCAATCAAGCCAGGACCATGCCTTCCCTGGGCCAGCGGGGAGAGCCATCATGCCGCTCCTCCTCCAATTCCGCCTATCACGGGTCCCCTCGAGAGTCCACGTCCCCAGATGACCTTCGGATACAAGGCCCCCTAGACTCCCAGGTCCAAGCCCAAGCCGACAGATCCAGAGGATCACAGAGACGGGGTTCACAGTCGGACTCAGACTCCGACAGATCTCAGGCCTATCACCCCCCAGCCATGAGGGCCCGATACGCAGCCCAATCCAACAGGCGAGTTCGATCTCCCTCACCCCACTCCTCGGAGGACGAGGGTCCCCCGGCCAGCATAGACTCTGCGGCCTCGGAATCCGAAGAGGGAGAGCTCTCCCAGGACGAGGGAGACTCGACCAGTGACGCTCCCATGTCTTCGCGGCTCCTCAAGCCGGAGGACTATCCAACACTAATAAAGAAAACAATCAAAACCCTGGGCATCGCCTTGCCACCCCCATCTGCCCCTGCTCTGGACTCGGATCTCCCCAGGGTGGGAGAAGATCTTTTTCCTGCCCCAGTCACCACGGTTCAGGAACTTCCATGCCCCTTCAACATCATGCAGATTGTGAGGGACGAATGGAAGACACCAGCAGCCTCTAGACCCAACCACAGCGCAATTCGGAAGCAGTACATCCTTCAGCGTGGAGTCATGGATAGTCTCAGGGTCCCCCTAGTGGATACCCCGGTGTCTGCCCTCGTTTCTTCGACAGTTTTCATCAGGGATGGCGAGGACACGCTTAGAAACCCTGAAGACCGAAGGGCCGAGGGGGCACTCAAGAAAGCACACGAAGCCACTTCGGTAGCCATCAGGGCAGCCACTACAGTCTCCCTAGTGATGCGCACATAGCTACAGTGGGCCAAGGAGTTGCTGGAGCTGCTGCCCCACGCAGACACCAAGATCCGACAAACCATCAATAAGATCACCAAGTCGTTGGCTCTCGGGGCAGATGGCACCCTGGACTGTGTACAACAGTGCGCCAGGGCCCAGGCGGCGGCACTAGCAGTGCGACGACAGCTATGGCTCAAAAATTGGCAGGTGGACGCTAGATCCAAACAAAACTTGGCCTTTACTCCCTTCTTAGGGACTAAATTGTTCGGCGAATCCCTCGAACCAGTGCTGATAGAGGGCAAGGACAAAAAGAAAACCTTGCCCTCGTCAAAAAAAGAAAGACGACAAGAGACAGTTCAGGAACCGGTCTTCCTTTCGATCGTCACGGTCCTTCTCTCCCTTTCAATCTCAGACCAGAGAGTCCAGGTCCACCAAGCCCAGATGGGGTGACAACAAGTTCAACAAGCGAAATCGCCCTTCCTTCTCCCCAAAGAAAGGAGGAGGCTCCAAATCCACCTCAAAAAATCAACAGTCATGACGGTGCCCCTCCAGTAGGAGGCCGACTCCATGGATTCGCAGGGGTTTGGGAGGGATCCACGACAGACAAGTGGGTCCTCGACACCATCCGCAGGGGATACAAGATAGAGTTTCATCGCACTCCCCCCAACACGTTCATACCCTCTCCCAAGTCCAGCGACCCCAACAAACATCGCCTCCTGCTGGAAGCCATCGATCGTCTGCTCGCCATTCATGCCATCGAACCTGTGCCAGACGCTCAAAGAGGTCAAGGGTGCTACTCCACTTTCTTCCTGGTACCAAAGAAAAACGGAACTTGGAGGGCTATCCTAAACCTGCGAGCAGTCAACCGCTTTGTCCGCAAGAAAAAGTTCAGAATGGAAACCCTCAAAACCGTTCTGGACAGCCTTCGCCACAAAGACTTTCTCTCTTCTCTAGACCTACAGGATGCCTATCTTCATATTCTGATTCACCCATCCTCCCGGTGTTTCCTACGCTTCAGATATGGCAGGTGCCACTTCCAATACAGGGCCCTCCCCTTTGGGCTTTCTTCGGCGCCCAGAATATTCACCAAAGTCATGGTAGCTCTAGTCGCCCACTGGAGGACTCAACGTCTCCATGTTCACCCTTACCTGGACGACCTCCTGATCAGGGCCCCTTCAAGGACTCAAGCCATCCGGGACACCACCACCATACGCAAGTCCCTGGAAGACCACGGCTTCCTGATCAATCTGGAGAAGAGCTCCGTTTACCCCAGTCAAACGATCATCCACCTAGGAGCCCTAATAGACACAAAGTCGGGGACAGTTCGCCTTCCCCCCCGACCGGATCCTGTCCATCTGGAGGTCAACACTGCAGGTGCTACGATCGTCTCGTACCAGCCTCCGGTTACTCGCTCACCTACAGGGTCTGATGATCGCAGCGATCGAGTGCCTACCTTGGGCGAGATTCCACGCCAGACCCCTCCAGTGGCTGCTTCTGCCACACCAAAAGGCCATTGCGCTGAAGAGCCATCGCAAGATATTAGTGCCCAACAGCGTTCGCCAGTCCCTCAGGTGGTGGATAGCCCAAACAGTCTTCAGAGGTCGACCCATTTGGACGGCCGAAAAAGTCCAGATCACCACGGATGCCAGCCTTCGGGGCTGGGGGGGCACACTGCGGACCACACCTGGCCCAGGGACGGTGGAGCCCGGAAGAACGATCACACAGCATCAATTGGCTAGAACTACGAGCGGTCCGCCTAGCCCTCCAGTCCTTCAGCCAGTCAATCCGTCACAAGTCAGTCCTCGTACGTACAGACAACATCACCGCCAAGGCACACATAAACCGTCAAGGCGGCACAAGATCACGGTCTCTCATGACGGAAACACAGTCCATGCTATCGTGGGCAGAGGCCAATCTGTTGTCCCTAGAGGCCGGCAGGGGCAGCTCAACACCACAGCAGATTGGCTGAGTCAGACCGACATAGACCAGGGAGAGTGGAGCCTTCACCCGGAAGTCTACCAGTCCATAGTAGAGACGATGGGCCACCCGATCCTGGACCTGTTCGCGTCCCCTGCCAACGCCAAGACTCCCAGGTTCTTCTCAAGGTTCAAGACCCAGGGGGCAGAAAACTTCGACGCCCTAAACTGCCACTGGCCAGAGGGCCTCCTATACGCCTTCCCTCCAGTTCCGCTACTGTCACGCCTTCTGTCCAAGATTCGGACGATGGAATCGGAGGTCATCCTCATAGCTCTAGCCTGGCCGAGACGTCCCTGGTTCTCGGAGATTCTCAGCCAGTCAATACAGAGTCTTCCCCTTCCAGCCAGACCAGACCTACTGGCCCAGGGTCAGATACATCACCCAGATCCCACCTGGCTTCAGCTTCACGCATGGAAATTGAGAGGGTCATGCTAACCAGCTATGGCTACTCCTCTGAGGTGATCGACTCCATCCTGGCATCGAGGCGCCCATCCACCATGAAGATCTATGAGTACACCTTCAGGGCGTTTAAGAGATGGTGTAAGAGAAAAAAGAAGGACTTCATTCAAGTCTCTGTTGCTACGATACTCCAATTTCTCCAAGACGGCTTTGGCCAGGGCCTCCGACCCGACACAATAAAAAGACAGGTGGCAGCAATCACTTCGATACTGCCGCACGAACAGGCCGCTAGGATATCACACCATCCTCACATTAGGAGATTACTCAAGGGAGTTTCCAACAGGGCGCCCCCGACAAGACACCGATTCCCGTCTTGGGACCTACACAAGATTCTTCTAGCCCTGACGGTACAGCCATTCGAAGCCGCTGAGGGAGGCGTCTCTCAAGTTCCTCAGACGCTCATCCTTACAGCGCTCACATCGGCCCGCAGAGTATCAGAGATCGGGGCGCTGTCGGTGAGAAAAGAGCTCTGCATCATTAGACCTGATTCCGTTGTATTGAGGCCTGACCCGACCTTCATCCCCAAGGTTAATTCGATTTTCCACTCATCCCAGGACATCGTCTTGCGCACTTTCTGTCCTCGACCAACCGGGGAATTAGACAGGGCCTGGCATACCTTGGACGTGCGCAGAGCCATAAAAATATACCTCAAGAGGACTGCGACCTTCAGAAAGTCAGAATCAATTTTTGTCTCCTTCCAACCGTGATCCAAGGGCAAAAAGGTATCATCGTCGACGCTGTCAAGATGGATCAAGCTTTGCATCCTCGAATGCTACAAGGTCATGAACCTACCTCCACCAGACGGCATCTTGGCACATTCCACCAGAAGTGCATCCACCTCGGCTGCTTTCTCCACTAACGCACCCCTGGCAGAGATCTGCCGAGCTGCCACCTGGAAAACTCCCTCCACATTTGCCAGACACTACAAGCTCGACATATTCCAGTCGGCTGAGGCGGCCTTTGGCCGCAGGGTTCTTCAACAAGTAGTGCCCGACTCCACCAAGGCATCAGCAGGCCCCTCCCTGGTTGGGTCAGAGCTTTTGTAAATCCCAACATCAGGATGCTCGGCACCCTTCTCTGCTGGGAAATGGTACGTTAGTATTTACCTGAGAGACGTCCCTTTCCAGCAGAGAAGGTCAGGGCATCCTTCCCACCCTGTCTACCTGCAGACGCCTAAGGGTCAGGGTCGGGACACACAGTTTTCTCCTTTCTCTCTCCTCTGAGCTTCAGGCCTCTGCCTTCTAGATGCCAAGTCTTGTCACAAATGCCTTTCAAGATTAACCAGTCGCTGGGCTGGTCACTGACTGAGGTCTCTGGGGGTCGCTCCGCCCATGGAGGCGGGGCCGGGCCCCGGGCCTCTGTTTAAAATTTTTGTCCTGCCTCCAGGAGCCTTTGCGGGCGGAGCTACCCAACATCAGGATGCCCGGACCTTCTCTGCTGGAAAGGGACGTCTCTCAGGTAAATACTAACGTACCATTCTGCGCTCCCTCCTCACCACCGCCGCAGCGGGAAAAGCAGTGGCAGTGCTGGAGGCCAAGCCTCAGCCTCCTTGCTGCCCTCGCAGAAGTGCTGGATGGCGGTGTTAGATGCCTCTTGCCCCCCAACACCACCGCCACTGGGCCTTTCCCATGGCGGGGGCGTGAGGAGGGTGAGCAGAAGTGCCGGAGGTCTTCAAGGCATCCAGCACCGTCACCCGGCCTTCTCGCCACCTCCGCCACCAGAGAAGGACCGGACACCGGTGTTAGAGGCCAAGAGGTGGCAGTGAGGAGGCCGGGTGGCAGTGCTGGGGGCCTTCAAGGCTTGCCCTCCTCGCGGGAAAGGCCCGGTGGCCGCGGTGGCGGGAGCCAAAAGTCCCATTAAATACAATGACATAGCAAAATGGTGTCCCTTATAAAAAATGGAAAATCAAGGTTTGACATTTGAAAATTATACTTATATTTTGAATATTTTCAAGCCGTGGATGCTTGAATCCATGTATAAGAAGAGCCAACTGTAAAAGATATTAAGATAAAGCAATAAATTCATAAGAGAGATGGAAAAGTGATCCCCGGTCGAAGGAAGTCAAACCTTTTTGTTATGTGTATTTTACCAAAAAATAAAGGACATGTAAGTTTTCTGTCTCGGACATGTCTGATGTTGGATGTTGGTATGTGGTTATTTATGTTGGATTGAATGTCAATAAAAATATAATTTTAAAAAAATATTTGCATGAATGAAGAGTCCCATATTCTAAACAGAAGTAAATCAGAATGGGGAGATTGGCAGGGAATATTAAAGAAACAAAGATAAAAGTAAATAAAAATTCGGATCATAACCAAGTCTATTTGGAGTTATTGAGAAAAGAAAGTGATTATAGATGGAGATTAGATGAATCGTTATTAAAAGAAAAAAGGACAGAAAAAGAAATTTTACTTTAAGGACAATCTGGAAAAAGACACTAATATGAAAATTGTTTGGGATGCAGCTAAGGCAGTAATAAGGGGCCATTTGATAAAGAAAAAAGTGGGGAAAAAAGAAAAAGGAACAAAATGGGATAAAAACAATTTCGGAAAAAATACAAAGAAAGCAAAAAGAAAAAATAGAAGACCCAAAGA
>NW_024803496.1:0-7861 GCF_019175285.1 Sceloporus undulatus | reverse complement strand
GAACTTGAAGCTGAGCCAGATCCTACCTCTGCTCTGCCAGCTCAAGCAGAGCCTGTTCTGTGTCAGGAAACTCGGTAGCCCAGCCTCCCACCAGCAGAGATTCCAGGCACAGAAGATATGGACAAGCAGGACAATAAGGTATCTACCTTTAGCCAGCAAAGGTCAAGGAGGCTCTATGAGAAACACTCAGCAATCGGAAAGCACATGTGATTAGGAACTGGATAATATAAACAGGTGCAGGATGATGAGCTCCTTTGTCAGCGATTATCTGAATTTCCTGGTGAAAGCATGTTTCTCTGACTCCCTTGGACTTTGTGGCCTGAAACCTTGGCTCTTGGACTACTGACTGACCTGGACCCTCTGGAACCCTTGACCTCTGGACTGCTTTGCTAAACTTGTCTTTTTGAAACCCTGGACCTTTGGATTGTCTGATCCTTTTCTATTGGACACTGAATTCATACTGTGACACTGTACTTGTTTCTTGCATTTGCATAGATCTTTTGTTTTGGTTATAAAGCTCTGCTAAGCTGTGTGAGACATTATCATCAGTCTTGGCAGCTTTCCTGGACATTTGCTGCCAGAGGTAGACAGTGACTTCCTCCTCCTTTCCATATGCCAAAGATGACTGGTTTGCTAGTAGAATCTTACTTCCACACTGGTATCATTTGGTGAAGACACAAGAGAGAGCCTTCTCAGTGGCTGCTCCCACCCTGTGGAATTCCTGTCCATGGGAGGCTAGGCTGGCTCCTTCCCTGCTGTCCTTTCACTGGCAAGCAAAGACATTGGCGGGTTACAGACGGGCAGGGGAGGATGTCTTGGAGGTGTATTTAGCTGAATGAGGAGCCTCCAGACGGCCAGCCCCGGGGGCGTGCTTCAGGTGTTGGGGCTTCCACACGGGGGGCAGTGAAGACGCCTCACCTGGGTCCGTTTCGGACCCGGAGTTTCCAAACCGCCGCCTCGGAGGACGCCGCAAAAAGAGAGGCAGCTTCCGCACAGGCGGCCCAAAGCGCTGCTTTTTTTTCTTTTGCCGGCTGGTGGATGCGCAGCTGCGCAGCTACAGCGCTAAGCAGCGGCAGAAAGCTTATGTGCGCATTTAAAGCGCCCAAGCCCCTTTAAACTTTCTCTCATCTACGAGGCCATGGAGGCTGGCATCTATGTGCCAGGGAACCCCAGCATCAACATCACAGGCCAGCAGATCGGGCCCCTGATACTGGCTGACTGTGCCTACCCCATTCGGAAGTGGCTCATGACCCCCTTGAAGAGAAAGAGAAGAAGAAAGCAGGGGAGACTGTGAGGAATGCCCTGGCAGATTTTTTTCTGACAAGGAGAATCTGAAGGATGGCTCTTGTGCCATCATCTGTGATGTCAGAGTGCATTGTTCTGTAATAGCATAAGCACATGAATAAATGTATCCCATTATCCACAGTTTGAGTCTGCCTATCATTCCTGATCTGTGCTGTGGGCATGTTTTGCCACGTGCCTGAGGGGGACACACACAAACACACACACACAAAAGGTCTCCTGGCGCCTGTTTTCCTGGGGCAAAAAGATACATCAGCTCCAACTGCCAATTGCCCCTTTGACAATGTATCAATCCCCCTCAAATTCAAGCTTTGCTAATGGCCCATTTGAATGTATCAATGGGGCACCCAGAGGACATCTATTGGGGGAGAGATTCAAACTGCTCCTCTGAAAACTTTCATTGGCCTAGGACCACCGTGGCCTAACAGCCCTGAGCCGCAGGTGCCCATATATACCTGTGCGCAACTGTGCAAGACCCCAGGACGGCGATCGACATGGCAGCGCCACGCAGGAGGGTCCCGGTCCGAATCGCCTACTGGACCGATGAGGAGGTCGGGATCCTCCTGGACTCCCTGATGCCACAGGCAGCCGCTCGAAGGGTGATGGCCAGCACGAACAAGCCCAACCGGGGGCATTTTCTCCAGGCATCCCGTGCCCTCGAAGAGCGAGGGTTTCGAAGAAAGATGCATCAGTGCAGAGTAAAGTTTAAAACTCTGAAGGCATCTTTCTTCGAAACCCTCAAAGACTTCGGGGAGCACCCCCCGGTTGACAGGCGGCCACCATTCTTTGAGCGGCTGAAGGACCTGTGGATCAGGGGAGATCGGCCCAGACCAGAAGATCGCCGTCCTCCAGGTAAGTCAGAGCTCTTGCCATGCCCTGTCCTACCCTCCTTGACCCTTCCCTTGCCCACCTCTCCTTCCTGCATGGTGCCAATGCCATCCCTCCTCTTCCCTTCTGCAGGCGTGCGGCCAAGGCGGAGGCGGAGGGAGGGAGGGCACCCTGCCAGGTCGCCCTCTCCACCATCCTCGGGGGACGAGGATGTCCCCGAGGGTGGGCCACAGCCAGGACCAGCTGCTGTGGCCCCTCCGCAGCCAGAGCAGGCTCCTCTGGCGGAAGGTAGGTCCCCAGGGTGAGGGGTGGGGGTTGCCTGCCTGCCTGCAGCCCCCACGACACTTGTGCCCTCGTCTGCCATGCCAGCATGGTAACTTGGGCCTTTCCTTCCCCTTTTGCAGGGCTTCATGTCCTTGCTGCTGCCGCCGTCGCGCAGGAAGAGGAGCCTGGGCCGAGCCGCCGCCTGCCAGGGGACCCAGGGCACTTGGCCCTCGATGCCAGTGCCCTGGATCGTGTCCTCCAAGCCCGGCAGCAAGGTAAGTGTAGAGGTGAACCCAGGGAAGGGAGTGGGGGCACCCAGAAACCCTGCCTGTGGGAGTGGGTGATGGGCTGCACAGGCTGATTCCAACCATCCTCTTTCTTTTCCCCCCACAGAGAACCGGACGGAGAGGAGGTTCGCTGCCACTGAGGAGAAGGTGGACAAGCTGGCGGAGAGAGTCTCCTCCATGGAGGAGACTCTGCAAGAGATCCTCCGCCGGCTTTCCGCCCCACCGCCTCCTCCCCCTCCCTGAAGCAGCTTCCCTCTCCTGCCCCCTCTGCCATCCCCCCTTCACCACCCCCCTTCACCCTCCCCCTTCCCTTTGTATATATTGTATATATGTAAATAAAAAAAGTTTTGTTATTGTAAATAAAAAAGTTTATTTTTTAAAAAAATTTGTGAGGTTAATTATGCGCAACTGCGGCAGTGTGGCTGTGAGTGTGAATGAGGCGCAACTGTGCAGTCTAAAGCTAGGCAGGAGTGCTGTGAGGTAGCAATGTCCAAACTCTGTCCTTCCAGGCATTTGGACTTCATGTCCCAGAATCCCAGACCACAGGGCAAGGTTGCTGGGGATTCTGGGAGATGAAGTCCAAACGCCTGGAAGGACAGAGTTTGGAGATTGCTGGTTTGGGGACCAGTGAGCCAGGCATGGTGGGAGGAGAGAACAGGAAGGGTAGAATAGAGTAGATAGGGCTGGGAGGGAACACATGCCCTGGGAGGTGAAATGATGTCTTTATGGGACATCATGGGACCTAGTGCCTTGTCAGTGCTCCCTGCCCCTTGATACCAGGCCCTCTCTAGTTGCCCTTTGCCTTTGGGGGCAAGTTTAGAGGGCATCAAAAGGTCTTGGGCACATTCAAGCTCCGGGGTCTCTTTTTTTTTCTTTTGCCGGCTGGTGAATGCGCAGCTGCGCAGCGCTAAGCAGCGGCGGCAGAAAGCCTATGTGCGCATTTAAAGTGCCCAAGCCCCTTTAAACTCCCCCCCCCCCGCTCTGCCCAAAAACAATGGTGGTCTCCTGCCAGCTGGTGATCAGCTGGTATTGGCATCCTTGTCCACTTGCACGTTGCCAATGTCACCAGCATCATGGATGCCTCCTCTCCTTTGGTCCCCGCGCTCCTGCTGAATCTGCAATGCGCAGCCACAGCTGTCTCCGCTGCCACCGCTGTTCCCCTGCCATCTCCCCTCACCTCCTTTGTACATATGTCAATATTTTCAGTTTTAGCGTTTTTTATTGTTAGATGAAAATGGCAGAGGAATGTGTGTAGGGGTGCACTTTAAAGTCCAAACTTTCCAAGCAGCGCATGCGTACATGTTGCTCTAGGGTTAGGGTTAGGGTTAGGGTTACGAAGCTTAAAATGTGCCGCAGCTGTGCCTCAGCTTCCACAGGTGCATGGCAGCGGACGTTGCAATTAAAGCCTGACTGCAAACTGCGCATGTTCCAAGACCCCAACTCACTATGCGACGGAGCTTTTAAATGGGCAACTTAAAGTAGCGGCGTAGCAATTCTGGTGTACCGGTGCAGCAGCTCTCATGGCTTCTTCCACTTCTCGATATGTGTCAGCATTCAGGTAGGACTGCTCCAGTTTCTGCAGTTACTCCAGTTTCTGGGACCATATAGCTATAATGTCAGCCGTCTCAGTATGAGACCAAGACGTCCCCCTGCCTTTTTTCGGGGTGCTGGTGGATGGCTGAGCCATCCTGCCTGGTGGCAAAGGGGAGCCGCCACACAGCTGTGCCAGGAGCAGCCGAACTGTGCCCTTTCCCAGGTGAAAATGGTGGAGGAATGTGTGTAGGGGGTCACTTTAAATCCCAAACTTTCCCTTTTCACTTTCTACAACCAAAACATCCGCCGGCAAAAGTTACAACTTCCCGCGGTTCTAGCAACGCATGCGCATAACTGGCTCTAGGGTTAGGGTTACGAGGCTTAAAATGCGCCGCAGCTGTGCCTCAGCTTCCACAGCTCCATGGCAGCGGACGTTGCAATTAAAGCTTGACTGCAAACCACGCATGTCCCGGGAACCCGACCCATTATGCGACGCAGCTGACACGGAGCTTTTAAACCGGCAACTTATATTTGCGGCGTAGCAATTCTGACGTATCGGTGCAGCAGCTTACAGACGGACATGCGCAGGTACGTATCAAACAGAAAAGAAGCGGAAAAAAGCAGCACCTTTTTAATGCCGCTTCTTCCCGCTTGGGGCGTGCGGGGGGCGTGTTCATGGCAGCATTCAAGTAAAGCCCGTCTGAAGGCTCTACCTTCATGACGTCATGAGTACATCCCTTTTTGCCCGTCTGTAACCCGCCATAGTTATTCCAGCAAGCTTTTTAAAATCATGTAGGCCTGGTTTTATTGGGAGATAGGGGTTTGGTTTAGATTATTTTCAACACTGTATATTTAAATTTTGCATATTTTCAAACGTTTTACTGTTTTAATTGGATTTTTAAATTGTTTTTAAAGTGGTGTGTGTGTGTGTGTGTGTGTGTGTGTGTGTGTGTGTGTAAGGTCCTCTACAGTTGAAGGGATCTAGACTAGGGATGTAATTAACTATCAACAACATTATCTCATCTGTTGGTAAAAGCAAATTAAATAGAAACTCTTTTGTCACCTCAGGCTAGGGTCATGCTTCTTCCTCCCCAACAGTTTTGTAGTGTTTTACTCTTGGATGTATTTTTACAGAACTGGGAAGTAAACATGCATTGAGAAGATAGTTCATGACAACCTACTCTTCCTACACCATGCAGATAGGTCTTTGGATATTTAAACTAGTTAAATCAACTTTCAATAGACAATATTAAAGAACAGTGTGCTTTTCTCCATTTTATTTTTCTTTTAAATAGGCTTATTAATTATACCCACAAAATACCAAAGCGATGAATTCATTATTGCTTCCACTTCTGAACAAGCAGATGTTAGACAAACAGAAAATAATAAAGAGACACTGTGTGCTACTTTTTTCATATGCATGCTGATTAAGATTCACTGAAAGAATTGTTTTAAAAAGTTGCCCTAGTTAATAACAAACATTCTGTGTTTGTCTGTGCAATTAACTCTTATAACATGAGATGGGATTAGATGACATGAAAGGAGTGTGGTCCCCTGACAGCAGTACACCTCCATATGACAAAAACCCAGCTTTACAAAGGAGAAGATGAACCAGCTACTCCCAAAGGATACTGCATTCTGATTATCTTCATGGATTAAAATGCTGAAAAACAGATCGCAGATCTTCATTTTGTTCATTTTCTCACAGATGTTGGTGGTAAAATTGTGGTTGAGGTTAATAATTACTGTTACACCTTTATTGCAGTTAATGGTGTATTTACAGGCATCCATGGTCATCACTATTTATAGTTGTTAACTGCTGTCAAGTCAACTTTCCCTCAACGAGACTTAAGCATGAGAAACCTCCAAGTCACCCTGTCAACAGTTCCTCTCAAGTCTTACAAACTCAGGGCTGTGGCTTCCTTGATCAAGTATATTCACCTGTAATGGAGTCTTCATCTTTCCCTACTGTCTTCTCCCTTGCCATGCATCATTGCCTTTTCTAGTGAGTCTTCTCATGATATAAAGCGTGACAGCCTAAAGTTTAGTTATCTTGGCTTCCTGGGAGAGTTGAGGTATGATATGTTCTAGGATCCATTTATTTGTCCACGGGGTTCACAGAATTCTCCTCCAGCACCACAACTTGGATGAATTAATTTTCTTCCTACGTTTCCCTTTTCACTTTCCAGCTTTCAAAACCATACACAGAACTCAGAAATTCAACAGTAAGGACAATCCTGACTTTGATATTCAATTATGTATCTTTACATTTGAAGATGTTGAGTAGTTCCTTCACTGCTGCCATTCCAAGTCCTAGTCTTCTACTGATTTCCCAAGTAAAGGGCCCAAACAGACAGGCCAAAAGCTGCTTTGGGTCACTTTGGAGGTATGCTGTTTAAATGCTGCATGCAACCTAAGAGGCTGGAAGCCACGCCAAAGCCTTACTCCAGTCTTAACTTTAGGGTTGCCATGAATTAGGAATGACTTTAAGACACACAACAACAACAAGTGGTGGCTATTGGGGAAAACACGCTAGGCTTTAGTATGAACTTTAAAAGAGCCATTCAAAATGCTGCCCTATAAAGGGGACAGCATTTTAGACCTTTGAAGTTGAAACCACAGCTAATTCACCCTCACCTTAGCACTGGATCTGGTTGCCACTAATGCATTAAAGGGATGAAATACTGCATGCCACTACCCCAATCCACCTTGCTGCTGTCCAAAAAAGGAATGGCAACAATCCACTTCTTTTTCACGTAGCAAAATGCCAGTTTTGCCCCCCATGCCATGGCCAGAAGCCGACTTCATGATGCTCTGGTGGTGTGCAGAGTGTAAATACCGCACTGCTGGAGCATCATGAAGCCACCCCAGTGTAAATGGCTGGGTTGCTTTCAGCTGGCTTCTAGGTGGCTTTGGAGTGTGTGCCGTGAAAATACTGTGATCCCAAGCCACCCAGAAGACAGTGCAAAAGGGTCATCTGTTTCAGCCCAAAGTGACATCCCCTCCAAAACAGGCCTCAATTATATGATCGGCACTGTAAATTTTTTGCAAAAACAATATTTGCCAAAGCAAATGAGATTTTCAAAATAGGAATTGAATTGGTACTGAATGCATTCAGCATCAAAACTAGAGATGTTGAGGTTATGGTTCTTTTCAGGCTTGCAAATGAGGAAAGCTTACCATACCTCAGCTCTAATTTGAATTCTTATTTGCAGACTTAACTG
This sequence comes from Sceloporus undulatus, assembly GCF_019175285.1. NCBI lineage: Eukaryota > Metazoa > Chordata > Lepidosauria > Squamata > Phrynosomatidae > Sceloporus > Sceloporus undulatus. The sequence continues at coordinate 423 of NW_024803496.1, read as the reverse complement.
TCAATGCTTCTTCGCCCAACAAGTGAGTGACTGCTTTCCTTGCCCTGTAAATGTGGGGAAATGCAGAAGAATAAATTGACTATTCAACCTAGGATGATTTACCTCTATTAAGACAAAACACGGACATGTTCATTAAATTTAAACTGCCAGTTCGTATTCCATTTATCACTATTACCATTCACTGGAGAGCATAACTAGTCATTTTCTTTTTTGATAGTTCCATTTAAACTTTTGCCATGAGAAGCAAAAGGTGGAAGGAATAGGCTGTATTATTCCAAATGGTTAAATTCTTAGTGTAAATGACAAGAGGAGGCCTTGGTAGAGTGCATTTGGAGGATATTAAAGGTGCTGTTTGTAGTTTAAGCCTCTGGGCACAAGCCACTCAAGGTTAAGGATTTTTGAAATCAATTTCTTTCAGAAAGC
>NW_024803495.1:0-7873 GCF_019175285.1 Sceloporus undulatus | reverse complement strand
CAATGACTGTTGCCCAGTTACTACTGCAACTTGGATCTCAAGAGAAGGATCTCTTTTTGTCTTGCTAATAGAACTTAAAATTTTCTTCTGGAAAATTCACATGGCCAGAAAAGGGGGCAGCCTGCATGAATGCCCCTCCAACAACACCTGAACTGAGAACAGCAACATCGTGACAAAATACAGGTTTGTCACTAACATCATCATACTTTTTTAAAATCCTGTATGATTTTTAGCATCTTTGCCTGATGAAAAAGCCAGCGGAGCTTCGAAAGCTTCCAACATGTATTTTGTGCATTTTGGTTAGCCAATAAAAGTATCGCCGTTTTGTGAATTTTGGCTGTTATTGTTCATTAACTGGTAAAGAACAACTTGAAACCTTCTTCTGTCCTCTGTATAAAGTACAGTGGTACCCCAGGTTACGAAATTAATTCGTTCCGCCGCCGCTTTCGTAACCCGAAATACTTCGCAAGCCGAAAAACCCATAGGCGCTAATGGGGAAAAGCCGCGATTTCGTGTGAAATAGCGCCGAAAAGCACCAAATTTTTTTCGTAACCCGAAAAAACCTTTGTAACCCGGAACAGTTTTTTTAAATGGATTTTTTTCGTAACCCGGAAATTTCGTAAGGCGGCGCATTCGTATCCCGGGGTACCACTGTATTTTCAGTTACTTTTTATTTGATATTTTATCAAAATAAGTCATCTTATGCTTTAGGAGAGGAAGTTTTAAATTCCCATAGTTCTTTAAAAATTGTAAAGAAATATTATTGTCTATGATAAAAGTTCAGGCCCTAGCTGGGTTGTCTGAGGGAAAACAAGGGCACTTTTCTTACTACAGCTCTTTCTACACTCTGAGCACTTCAATGCTCGCTCCCCCGGATGAGTCGCCTGCCGAGAAGAGAGACGGATTTTCTGGCAGAAACTCTTCCCACACTCCAAACATGTCGATATTTTTTCCCTTGCGTGAGATGCTTGATGACGAGCGAGGTCTGGCTTCCGAAGGAAACTCTTCCCACACTCCAAGCATGTAAATGGCTTCTCTCCTGTGTGAGTTATTTGATGACGAATCACACTTTGCCTCCAACTGAAACTTTTCCCACACTCCAAGCATTTATATGGTTTTTCTGCAGCGTGAACAGCTTGGTGAGCAGTGAGTCTTGTCCTCCGAAAGAAACTCTTTCCGCATTCAAGGCATTTAAATGGTTTTTCCCCTGTGTGCGTTGCTTGGTGAAGAAGTAGGGTTGTCTTCAGACTGAAACTACGTCCACACTCTAAGCATTTAAATGGTTTCTCTCCTGTGTGGATTCTTTGATGTTCTGTGAGGTGGGTCTTACGTCGGAAGCGCTTTCCACATTCCAAGCAGTGGAATGGCTTTTCCCCCGTGTGAGTTGCTTGATGATCAGTTAGGCTTCTCTTCTCCGTGAAAGTGCTTCCACACTCCAAACATTTAAATGGTTTCTGCCCTGTGTGAATTGTTTGATGAGAGGCAAGGTGTTCCCTCCGACGGAAGCTCTTGCCACACTCCAAGCATTTGAATGGTTTCTCCGTTGAGTGAGTTATTTGATGAGAAGTGAGGTGTTCCTTCCGAATGAAAGTCTTTCCACACTCCAAGCACTTGAATGGCTTGTCCCCAGTGTGGATTGCCTGATGATAATTAAGATGTTTCTTCTGACAGAAGCTCTTTCCACACTCCAAGCATTTAAATGGCTTCTCCCCAGTATGAATTGCTTGATGAGAAATAAGGTATTCTTTCCGACTAAAACTCTTCCCACATTTCAGACACTGAAATGGCTTCTCTCCTGTGTGAGTCGCTTGGTGATAGGTGAGATGTATCTTCTGATTGAAGCTCTTTCCACACTGCAAGCACTTAAATGGTTTCTCTCCAGTGTGAATTGCTTGATGACAAGTGAGGCTTCTCTTCCGACTGAAACTTTTCCCACACTCCAAACATGTAAAGAGTTTCTCTCCTGTGTGAAATGCTCGATGACAAGCGATACTTATCTTCTGGCTGAAAGATTTTCCACACTCCAAGCACTTAAATGGTTTCTCCCTAGTATAAGTTGCTTGATGGCCAGAGAGACATGTCTCCTGACTCTTTCCATATTCCAAGTATTTAGATAGTTCTTGATGACAAGGAAAATGTACATATTTAAAAAAACATGAATAGGTTATGTTAGATTAAGGTTCTAATTAAATAGTTTACAATTACACAAAAAGAAATGTTTGGTTAAGACAGGGTTTCAGTATGACCTCTTTTTAACTATTAGCTGACTATTAACTGTGGCAAACTTTGTTTTGAGATTGCACCAAAAATTATACCAAGATGCAAATACCGGAATAAATAATGTCTAAACTGGAAGTGGGAAAAGTATAGCTGTTTGTTCAACCCAACAACTTCTGGACTCACTTGCACAGTTGGCCCTCCATATCCATTACCCACAGATTCGACTATCCACTGCTTGGTAATATTAAAAAATACATAAAGGCAAGCTCTGATTTTCCCATTTGGACACCATTTTACTATGTCATTGTATATAATGGAACTTGAGCATCCACAGATTTTGGAATCTTGGTATTTTGACTAGCAAATGAAGGACAAAAGCCCTCACCAACTCACTTTTTTAAAAGGTTATGACATGGACCCTTTGCACAATTTAATAATTTTTAAGCCTTGTGTTATTAATGAGGAAGTGGTCATTCCCAGTTTTAGTTTCCCCCCAATTTCTAGAATACATTTTTAAAAGTCCATGCAATACCTGCCAAAGTTGTGTTCTCTTGCTCTAAACACTGACAAATAGCGTGACACTTTGGTAGTAATGATAAAGTCACATTTTAAAATTACACCAAAAAGCTTAATTGCTGTGAAATCAGTTTAGACACTACAGTATAACTATTCTTTAAAAACATAAGGACATGTGTCTACCATTTGTAGACCATTGTAGACAGAGAGGCACATCGCTCCATCCCACCACTTTCACAGGTACATCTGGTGGAAACATGGACCGGGGTCTTCTCAGTGGCTGCCCTGGGATATGGAACTCGCTTCCGAAAGAATTTAGACTGCCTCTCTCCCTACTTTCCTTTTGCAAACAAGCAAAGACTTTTCTTTTCCAATAAGAGTTAGAAGAGTGATGATATGAGACCCATCTTACACTATCCCTGCTAGATATTGCTAATTGTTGTGTTGGTGTGTGTGTTTTACTGATATACATCTCAACCCGCTCTATTTAATGATAATATGTAACATGTTACATTTTAATACATAACTGTTTTAACTTTTCAAATTGTTTAATTCGTCTTTAAATTTTATATTTATACCTTGTAATGGTTTTGTACTGTTTTTAAATAGTATTGTTCTAAATTTGCCATTCGCCACCTTGGGTCCCTATATTGAGAGAAAGGTAGGATACAAGTTAAATAAATAAATAAATACCTGGTTTTAATTTTTTCTGATTGTTTAACTGTATTTTAACTTTTGAATTTTGTGGATTTTTAACCTTAGAGTTTATCGCATGGGCCCTAAAATGAGCCCATTTAGGTACAACAGAATGGGATGGGGCTAGGAACCCCATTTTATTGCACATTGGAATGTTGCTGTGCCGCCAGGCATTCCAATCACATCCTCCCTCCATTCCAGAGGGCGCGATTTCTGAGAACTGTTCTAAAGCCTAGCAGCAGCAGCGGTGTTCCGGTGTGCAGTAAAATGGAGTCCCTAGCCCCATTCTGTTCCATTTTAGGGCCCATGCGATAAACTTCAATGTTTTCTCATTGTTGTAAGCCAGATTGAGTCCCAATCTGGGAAACAGGCAGGATAGAAACAAATATTTGTTGCTGTTGTTATTGTGTGCTTTCAAGTCATTTCCAACATATGGTGACCATAAATATACATTTAAATTTTTTTACAGTTGTCTCTTTTTTCTTTTGTAACTCCATAGTCTCCATTCAAATGCTCCTTTTTCTGGTCTCTGTGCCTCATTGTGGTTATTTGAGTGGCCACCCTTACATAAATAGTTTGTGCGCCTGTGCAGAGCCACAAATGGAATGGGATGTTCTAGAGTTGAATAGCTTTCAGTGGGCACTCTGTCTCATTCCCCAACATAGCTCTTCCCTGCTTTCATGCTGGGCTAGGGGAGAGGTTCCTGCCAAAAGCTACTTAGTTCTGGAACATTCTGCTTGTGGATCAATGCTTTGGTATTCTGGGAATTGTAGTTTAGTGAAACATTTCACCGTTGTCAGAGAGCTCTGATGCCCCAAAAAGCTACAGTTCCCAGGATTCCATAACATTGAGCCTTGGCAGTTAAAGTGGTGTCAAACCTGATTATTTCTATAGTGTGGATGCAACCTTAATCACAATCTGTGACTCTTTGACCAATTTACCTGATGTTTCTTGACCATTTTCCATTTCTCTCCCTGTCCAGAAAGTGACGAGTCTGTCTTCCATCTCTGTACATCTGGCTCCCTCCACCAATGGCCTGGCTGGTTCTTCTTTTACATGCTTCCAACTATCAGCTCCTGAAAAGGACAGAAATAATTGGTCAGAGCTCAACAGAGAAAGGGATGCTGAAATCAGTGTTAACCTGGTTGGTTAAATGTCACAGAATCATAGAGCTGGAAGGATCCCACAGAGGCCATCAAATCCAACTCCCCATCTGTCCTCTGCAGGATCTTCAGCTACAGCATTCCCAGTAGGCAGCTGTCTAGCCTCTTTTTCCATATAAAGGAGCCCTTGTGGCGCAGTGGTTAAATGCCTGTGCTTCAGCCACTCACTCACAAACCATAAGACTGCGAGTTCAACACCAACCAGGGCTCAAACTCGACTCAGTCTTGCATCCTTCCAAGGTCACTAAAATCAATACCCAGCTTGTTGGGGGCAAATAGCTTACATTGTAAACTACTTAGATACTGCTTAGGTGGTATGAAGTGGCATATAAATGAATCTGCTATTGCTATATAAACCTTGAAAACTTTGGGAAAACATATACAAAGCCTGGTGATTTTCTTGTTTGTCCTACTTAAAAAAATAATTGCATTATGCTACTAAGTCATATTATGAATAACCTAATAAAATTTAAAAGGAAGGAAGGAAAGAAAGAGCCTTACCCAAAGAAGACACAGTCCCCAAATTCTCTTCCATGACTTCCTGATGCAAGGTCCTTTGGTCCGGATCCAGTAGGGCCCACTCCTCCTCCGTGAAATACACTGCCACCTCTTTGAAGACTGCCTAGACAGAGAACATTACCGTTGAACAGGAAATGCTGACCCCATCAGTAAATGGGTTACTTATGGTTGCTTATCTAGATTTAAATCTAAACAGACTTTGATGTGGGCCTCTTGGATGGAAAGAGAGGGAAAGGGCCAAGTTTTGTCAGGGCCATGGACACATTTCAGGGGACACAGGGAGCGCACCAAGGGATCCTTGCACCTACCTGATCCAGTGTCATCTCAGCTAGGCTGAGGACTTCAAAATGAAGAGGTGAGCTGGTATATATTGGTTCTGTAACGTCTCCTGTAAGAAACGGAAAAGGAAAAAGGTGAAATGTCATTGGCCATTTTCTCTGTTTCTGGTTCAGTTTTTCTATACTCTTTCAAATGCAGAGGAAAAAACATATGCATCCAAACTATAGGAAACAGCAGAAGATTTGAGGTAACTAAGGTCGGCTGGTGTAGCAAAAATCTTAGGCTGCATCTGCACTTCAGAAATAATGCCATTTGATACCACTTTAATTGCCATGGCTTATGGGTTCTGTAGTTTTGTGAGCTTATTTCTAATGGGACACCAGCATATGCTGGATTTCCCTCATGTGGCGAGGTCCAGAACCAATCTCCCGCATAAGAGAAGGGCCCACTGTATATGGGACACCATTTTACTGAGTGTGTGTTCTGTGCCTTCAAGTCATTTCCCACTTATGGCGACCCTAAGGCAAACCTATTATAAGTGTTTTCTTCGCATTGTCTTCCCCTGAGGCTGAGAGAGTGTGACTTGCCCAAGTGCTCCTAGATCCTTACCTAAAGAGGCTGACATTTCATCATTGTCCTGCAGGATCCACTCAGGCTGCAACATACAGCTGGATGGAGAAGGAGACATTTCCAAGGCGGTGACCTCGTCTGCAAACAAGTCTGCCATCTGAATGTCAAAGAAGCAAAGAGAAAAATTACCAAATATATTTTTAATGGGAGAGAACATACTGTGGGTGGAGAATCTGATGTTTATTTAAATGCTGGTACTGCAGCCACAATGTTGTAAATTCGATCCCAGGGCTCCAAGGTTGACTCAGCCTTCCATACTTTTGTAGGTGGGTATAAGGAATACCCAGCTTGTTGGGGGCAATTGGCTAACAGATTGTAAACCAATGTGAAGTCAAAGGCTTTCATGGCCAGCATCTATAGTTTTTTGTGGGTTTTTCAGGCTATGTGGCCATGTTCTGGAAGAATTTACCCCTGACGTTTTGCCTGCATCTGTGGCTGCCACTGTCAGAGGGTGGTGGCATGGAAGTGTATGGAGTATATATACTTTTTTCTTTTTTTTAATTTTTATTTTTATAACAGAAAATAAAACAGTAAACATATACATGACATATAACAATATACAAAAGACAAAACAAAATCACATCACACCACACATTGACAAAACCCTCTGAATAAACATAAAATCTCTTCCTCTCAATATCTCTTGATTCCCATATCCCTCCCCCCTACCTAATTAATTCAGCATTTTCTTCTTAGTTCAGCAAGTTTCTTTTCTTTTTGCATTACCTTCTCTTGGCCTTCTAAAATTACCCCTATGGGTTTATACCTTCTTGGCCCCATCTTCTCTAACTGTTTTCTCTCTTCTTCCCTTTCCTCTTGCTTGCTTCTTTCCCCTTCAATTTTACATCTACTACCTACTCTTACTTTCTTTCACTTTCCAAATTCCTTTATCCTCAACTTCCACTTCTAAACCTGATTATTTTCTTCAAAATAAATGTCCCTGGCTCAGTGGTGTCCCCATGCCTGGTGTCACCCAGTGCAGGATGGGCTGTCAGTGGTGGTGAAGGAGGCCAATAGGGTGTGCTCGGCCCTCTTCTTAGCTGTGGTGGTGGGCATCCCCTCATGAGACCACCAACACTGCAGCAAAGTCAGGAGGGTGCAGGGAGAGGTCCCAACCACGTGTCACCAATCTTCTGGGATGTCACCCAGCATATTCTGCACCCCCTACACCTCCCTAGTGACGCCACTGATCTGGCTCTCTTACCTGCTGCTCTTCCTGCCTCCTCTCCTCTGCCTGGCTCAAGAGGAAACCTTCAGCCAGCGCCACTGCCTGGGAACTGTTCTCTGCCCCACATTCCCTGACCCAACTCTCCATCTCTGGGGGCAGGATACTCAGGAACTGCTCCAGGATCACCAAGTCCAGCATCTCTGCTTTAGTGTGTCTTTCTGGTTTCAGCCACTGGCGGCAAAGAGTGTGGAGGCGGCTGCAAAGCTCCCGGGGTCCCTGGGCCTCCTGGTATTGGAAATGCCTGAAGCGCTGGCCCTTTGCCTCTGGACAGAGGGCATCCCCCACCAAGTTCTTCTCCCAAAGTCTCCTTTCCCAGCACTGCTCTCCATTGCCAGCCTGAAAAAGAGGAGGGTTGTCTCTGAACTCAGGGCCACAGAAATCTTGCGTTCCCACCTGCAATCTGTTCTTCCAGGCAAGCTCCAATAGGGCCAAAAGTGCCATCTCCCTCCTGGTAGGATTCTCCCTCAACGTGAAAAGTGGGGCGAGGGGATCATTGCCCTGCAAAGAAAGCAAGAAGACTGGTGAATGGCTCCCTGCAAAGACGTTTGGGCCATAGAGAGATGTTTTACCATGAAGTATTTTAAAGAATGTGCTCTGTGGGTGTATCTTAATGGTTTTATAG
>NW_024803494.1:0-7879 GCF_019175285.1 Sceloporus undulatus | reverse complement strand
CAGGAGGGAAAGGCTGTGAAGACTCTGCTTTGTGCATACAGATCTGTGTGTGTGTGTGTGTGTGTGTGTGTGTGTGTGTGTGTGTTTGCCTCTGCTGCTCATATGGCTGGCAATGGAGCTGAGGACTGAGAAGAGAAGAAAGGGTCAGTTTTGTGCAAATTCAGAACTTATATGCATCAATGAGTCCATTGTGTTGAAATAACAAAGAACTTTATTAAGAACACAATGGCGGGATACAGACTGCCCAAAAAGGGAGGTCTCCCGCCACCCCGGTTTGCTCCGCAAGGGAGCCAAAGTGAACAAACCGCGCGGCTCCGTCGCAGAACAAAAAGAACTCACAAAAAGCAGGTTCTTCTTCTGGCGCCTTTGTGACGCCGCAAGGCACCAATGGCGTACTTGCGGTGTCACAAAGGCGCCGAGACGTGCATATGCTATGCGTCCATCGCATTCAAAATGGCAGTTCCCGTGTGTACATGGTGCCGCCATTTTGACGCCCCCCATCACGTGTTAGGAGTGAGGCTGGTATGGACGCTACGTTTTCGGCCAACCCCTAGCACATGAAGGGGGGCTGCGCAAAGGCCCATTTAAATCAGGCCAGAGTCAGAAATCCAGCATTTAAGTCAGAACTGCCCACCCCAAGCCAAATAATACATTAAAACCCCAAAACCTAAAACTCCATCCTTTTCCAAACCTAGCCACCACCCCCAATTCCCACAGTCAATGGCCCACAGGTAACAAGGCTACCTTTGTCATTCCCAGAAACTAGTCCCCTTTCTGTTAATACCTTCCCCCAACTTTCTTCAGCTAACATCCCACAAAGACTATCTATCAAATAACTATTCTAGCCAGCTGCAACAAATCCCACCCTCTATCTAGCTAACCCATTCCACAACCCATAATCCCCTGTCAAATTTATAAACTAAAGCAATGATCTACACTAATAGCAATTAAAAGCTAAAATTAAGAAAATATAACTTTAAAACACAAAGACATATGGACAGATAAACCTAACACACAAATCACAAGAGCATTTTCTCATCACCACAGGAATAAAAATATATTCTTTGTATTCCTTCTTCACAAAAATAATGTTAGTTCATTTCTGGGATTTTTGTGGCTTGTTTCCTGTGTGGCCTTTCTGATGTCTCACTAGGTTTGACTTCTGACCAAAACATTGTCCACAATGCTGGCATTTGTGTGGCTTCTCTCCTGTGTGGACTGTCTGATGTCTCACTAGGTTTGACTTCTGAGCAAAACATTCTCCACAATGCTGGCATTTGTGTGGCTTCTCTCCTGTGTGGAGTCTCTGATGTAACACTAGGTATGACTTTGAAAGAAAACATTTCCCACAATGCTGGCATTTGTGTGCCTTGTCTCCTGTGTGGAATCTCTGATGTAACACTTGGTATGCCTTTGAAGAAAAACATTTCCCACAATGTTGACATTTGTATGGCTTCTCTCCTGTGTGGACTCTCTGATGTCTCACTAGGTGTGACTTCTTAGAAAAACATTTCCCACAATGCTGACATTTGTATGGTTTCTCTCCTGTGTGGACTCTCTGATGTCTCACTAGGCTTGACATCTGAGAAAAACATTTCCCACAATGCTGGCATTTGTATGGCTTCTCTCTTGTGTGGACTCTCTGATGTAACACTAGGTGTGCCTTCTGAGAAAAATATTTCCCACAATGCTGGCATTTGTATGGCTTTGCTCCTGTGTGGATTCTGTGATGTTGCACAAGCTGTGACTTCAAAGAAAAACATTTCCCACAATGCTGGCATCTGTATGGCTTCTCTCCTGTGTGGACTCTCAGATGCTTGACAAGCACTGACTTGTAAGCAAAATGTTTCCCACAGTGCTGGCATTTATGTGACTTCTTTCTTGTGTGGACTCTCTCATGACTGACAAGTTCTTCTGTAAACAAGGAAAATGCCAGACAAGACTGAATCTCAGCATTAAGATAGGAAGATTTAGCCCCACGTTCACCCATCTCTATGTGAGATTAAATTAATTTGGGCATGTTACACATGCGCAGAAAGTATGCCTCCGCACGTACTAGGTTAGTAAGGGGAGTACTAGGGTTAGAAAGGTTAGAAACCCTAGTATGCACAGAGCGCGTACAAAATGGCAGTGCCCTTCCACATGGGCGGAGCCATTTTGATGTCACGGACACATACTGTCTGGACGTCGCACGGCGGAAGTGACGCCGCGAGTGCGTGACTAGTGCATTGCAGCACCACTTCCGGGGTGCAGAAAAGAAGCACCATTTTAGTGCTTCTTTTTTGCTGCGTCCGGGAACCGTCCTGTTTGGCCGCTGCAATTCTCAGACGCAGCAACTTGCAGTGCTGGCAAACCGCCGCTTTGAGGTGGTCTGTAACACGCCATAGCTGGTGTGAGTGACCCGAGCATAACCCTGTCCTGGATACGCCAAATCCATATAATGATTGTATCCTTACTCCTAGGAGCTAGCAAAGAAGAGATTGTAGGTGAACTGCCATAAGGAAATAATTGGAAGCAGATAGTCATACAATTGAAAAAATATTCCAATAAATATATGTAAAAATACTTTGATTGAAAAGTGGCATCATTTCCTGTGAGACTGCCATAGAGTGTTGAGTCAGAGCACATGGCATGATGCAAACTAACTGCAGAGGATGCATCATGTTGTGAGGCACCAGGAGATACCTCATAACCAATACAGTATACAGCTCACATGTGGATTGATGTGGGTTGGAGTTGTGTGTACAAGAGATTGTGAAGTTGATGAAAGTCAGAGAGGAGAGCTGGTACATATTTGTTTTCTATTGCAACTCAAGCTAAAGAACCTTCAAGGACTTGGAGGAAATCAACTGTGTCTGTCAGTTATTTTTAAGTGTGGAAAATGGTTAGTGCATTGCCAATACCTATATCTGGAGATTTGCTTCTGTTCTTGCTGTGTTATTATTGAGCTCTGAGAGTGTCGCCTTCAGACTGTGCTATACATTGGCTTTGAATGGGACCAGAATTCAGAGCCAAGAAGGAGCTGAGAGCCGGTGTGATAATCCTTTTTGGCTGAAGGATTTCCACCAAGCACCCATTTCATTTAATTCAGTTTCAGACAATGTTTTCCCCATGCAAAATACTTTCTAAACCAATTTAAACCTTTTTGAATGCTTGGTTTCTGCCCCCAAGCAACAATTTCAGTATAAATATCAGCCCCAACTGGCTGTTCTTCAGCGTCAGTCCAGTTGCAGACAGACCCTCTGTTGATTTACATTGCTAAACACCTCTCTACACTCGCCAGCCCCATTTGCCATTGAAGCTACTGTCTTCTCTCCCCATTCTGGACCCGCAGCAATTGGATTCGAGATCCATCTAGGTCAGTGATGGCAAAACTATGGCACGCGTGCCAGAGGTGGCACTCAGAGCCCTCTCTGTGGGCACGTGTGCCATCACCCCAGCACATATTTTGCCAGAGTTTGTTACTAGAAAGCCAGAGGGACACGGCAATTTGCAATAAATAAGTGGCTTTTGGGTTGCAGCTTGGGCTCTTGGCCTCTAAAAGGTTCACCATCACTGATCTAGTTAATGTATTACCTTTAGCAAAGCCTCACACTATTCACTACTCACATCTTTGTTACCTAGTTTATGTGTGTGTGTGTGCGCACGCGCACACATGTGAACACGTATATGTATGTGTGTGTTTTACTTTCTCCCCAAATAAAACACAAAAACCTATTTGAAATGCCTCTGGAGTTCTGTGTGTTTCCTGGCCTGGTATAGTTGGGATGAATCCTAAGTTCACTGTTGCCCTAATCTCTCCTTTGAGGTAAGTATGAATTTCCCCTAAAATCATAGCACAATGATGGCAAACCTTTTTAGGTTCACATGCCAGGGGACAGGTCTTCTGGCCCCTTGGGATGGGGCTGCGTGTTGGGGTGGGGCTTCTGGCCCAGGGGATGTGGCTTCCACCCTCCATGGGTGGAACTTCCACCTTCTAGGCTGTGCTTCCCAGAGACAGCTGGGGGTCAGGAAAGGCCTATGAGGGGGCGGAGCTATGAGCACAGCCCCAGTCCTTCTCTTCCCTGACCTTTATTCACCCCAAGGGGCTCTCTGGAGCCCTTTGGGGGTGAGGAAAGGCAAAAGGGGAAGAAGAGGAATGGTCAGGCCCCCTCTTTTCCTCCCCACAGACCTTTCCCTGCCCTCCAAGTGCCCCGTTTGGGACACTTGGAGGGCAGGAAGGATAAGTGGGGAGGAAGAGAGCTGGGCAAAGTGCCACTTCTGGCATGTGTGGCATAGGTTCACCATCACTGTCATAGCACTTGTGAGTGTCCTCCCCAGACTCCAGAATTTTGAGTGACAAAGAGACTCTGGAATCAATCATGGAGCTAAGCAAGCTCAGGTTGGAAAAGAAACATTAGAGCAAAAGGAATTTTATGTGTAGCCATTTCCTCTCTTCATATACATTACTCATAATTGCTAAATGGAATCCCTAAATATGTCTGACAACAAGGATCTGAGCTGGTTCTCACCAGTTTAGTTCTTAAAATCTGTCATGTTGGTGGCTGCCTCCCAATCCCCAAGGCCCCTCTCCTGGCCCTTCCCAGAGGATTCCTTCCTCTCAGCACAGAGCTAGGAGATCCTGGCTTTGCTCCTGCCTTCCCCTCCTGGCTCCCAGAGGCCCTATCCCCTTCCCTTTCTCCCTCCACTCTCCAACCTTCCCTCTTGCCCATCTGCACTGCTTCAGCATTTCACCTTCATCATCTGTTCCCTGCCTTTCTGTTTTTTCACATTCCCTCTTTCTCTCTCTCACAGACACACACCCACAGAGTGTGATGCATAAAAGGGACACTTTGAAGCCCATTTGTTGAGAATGGATGGATAATCAATATACAAATGATTCATTGGGAAAGGCAGAGCAATGGGGCTGAGAACTGGACACGAATTTTGGTGAGGATCAAGCACCAGAGAGCAGCCTTAAAATAGTCTAAAGATATCTCTAAGACAGGGATGGACTACTGTCACATGGGGGGATCATATTGGTTCCCAAGGGATCTCAGGGGCACCCCCACATTGTATTGCCTAAAAATATGGAATAATGTTTTGCCCCTCAGTATCCCATTGCATCCCTTTGGGGAAGTGGAGGCCATTTTACCACTGTTGAGCCCTCTCTGATCCATTGCATGGCCAAGGAAGATATTTTCCCCCCTCTCCAGAGCCTCAAAAGGATGGAAGAGGGACCAAAAAGGGTAGGAAAGTTGCTCAACAATGTGCTAAGTACCATTTGGGTGAGAAAAGCATTAATCTCCAAGCTTGCTTCCCACAAAATCCTAAATTTCAGAATTAAAAAGTCCTTTGCTTGAACCTAAACTCTGACAGAAGCATCCATTAACGCATCTAAGCAGTCTCTGAAGAGTCGAAATCTTTTCCCTCCGTCATTTACTATCTCCACACTCTTCCCTTTCCTCCCCCTTCAGCCCCTAACCAACCCAGCTGCCAAGGTACCTCTTGCCTTCTTCTTCCACCGTTCTCACACCCCTCTCCCCCTGGGGCATGCCTGCCAACCAAATCTCACAAACCAGTCAGTTAATAGCCTCCACAACTGATTCCCTTCCCCCAAGCCGTTCTAGGCCCCATTATACTTACCAACAACTTAAAACTACTAACATTTAAACTACTAACAATTCCCCCCTAAACTGCAATACCATTCTGGATGAACCACAGAAGCTGGTTCTGGCAATTGGCAGTTTACGATGGGTTACTTAGTATTCATATAAAGTGGACAGCAATAGTGTCTCACTAAACCACAAATTCAAATATTCTACAGGATGTTGCTATCTCAATTAAACTACACTTGAAAGGAATCTAGGAATCCCAATAGACCACAAGTTGAACATGGGCCAATGGTGTGATGCAGCAGCTAAAAAGGCCAATGTCATTCTAGGCTGCATCAATATGAGTATAGTTTCTTGATCAAGGGAAGTAATAGTGCCACTCTATTCTGCTTTGGTCAGGCCTCCCTTGGAATAATCCTGTGTCCAGTTCTGAGCCCTACAATTGAAAAGGATGTTGAAACGTTTGAGCATGCCCAGAGGAGAGCAACCAAAGTGGTGAAGGATCTGGAAACCATCAAGTCCTATGAGGAATGGCTTAGAGAGCTGGGTACGTTTAGCCTGGAGAAAAGAAAGTTAAGAGTGGATATGATATCCATGTTTAAACATTGGAAAGGGTCGTATTGAGGATGGAGAAAGCTTGCCTTCTTCTGCTACAGAAAAAAGGAGACACCACAATGGATGCAAGCCACATAGAAAGAGGTTCCACCTGAACATTAGGAGGAACTTTGGGACAGTAAGAGCTCTTCGACAGTGGAATATACTCCCTTAGAGTTTGGTGGAGTCCTCTTCTTTGGAGGTCTTTAAACAGAGGCTGGATGGTGCTTGGAATGTGTATTCCTGCATGACAGAAGGGGGTTGAACTGGATGGCCCTTGTGGTCGATTCCAACTCTATGATTCTATAATTCTAGTAGAATCATAGCACCATGATAATTTAGCATAAAAGGGAACCCAGTCTTCATAGAAAGGAGAATGGATTACGGTTCCTTACCCACAGAGGCCACATTCTGATAATTCTCCATCATGACATAACTGTACATCAGTCTCTGTTTCTTTGTCAACAGTTTCCATTCTTCCTCAGTGAAATAGACCGCCACATCCGCAAAGGTCACCTGCAACAAAAAAATAGCCCTCATCCAGAGAGTGACTAAGCAAAAGGGGAGGAAAGCACATGGTTCATCCCAAATATTATGTCATCACTTCACAATTCAGTCCAGGAAATAACCTTAAAATTCTGTCAGCAAGAAGAAACTACTGCCTTTGAGATCCAGTTTGTCTCAAATCCTTTCAATATAATATACAATATAATAAACAATATAATTTAGGCCATGGCTGGGATATAGAAGATGGATTAGGATACTGACTAACCCAACACATACAGTACATTTAGCCACCAAAGAATTATGGTGCATTTAGACATTTCTTGCCACATTTGAGAGGCAAACATCATTTTTAATCACAGTTCTGGGGAGCACTCTGGGCTTGAGGGCCACTGGGTCCACCCCATATTTAGATCCAGAGATGTTCTCACATATCCCCCAACATTTCACAGATGGGAAAAGGAAGAGACATGTGGACAAGCAACACCAAAATGTGGTCAAGATGGCCAAAGTTGTTTATGAGGAAGATCACACAAGCTAGGAAGTGCACAATTGTTTGCTTTTGCTTCAGCCTCCTGGGAAGGGCAATATCCTGCTTCCTTCTTTCCTCTTCTCTCCCCACTTTTGAGTTGATGGGGTGCAAACTGAATGGCATTCAGGAATTAAAGTGAGCTGAGAACGGGGAAATCGGAGGATGAAAGAGCAACCAGGACATTTTTAACAGCCCCTGAAAAAGTGGGGTGACAGAGGATTAACCAGGACTATTTCTGCTAAATTGGGAGCATATGTTCTCCGTTTGCTTCAATGAGCTGTCCCAGTAGTGACACAGATGAAACTGATAGTCAAGAACCTCAACTCACCCTAGAGTTTTTTTGTGGGTTTTTCAGGCTATGTGCACGTGTTCTAGCAGAATTCTTTCTAACATTTCACAAGCATCTGTGCCTGGCATCTTCAGAGAATGTTTGCCTGGAAATAGGCTTGCCATTTGCCACCTGGGGGCGGGACTTTCCCGGTTTGGGGCAGGTCTGCACGGTCCCGCCCCGGTTTGGCCCCGCCCCCGGGATTGCCCCCACCTGCGGGCGAGATATGGCAAGCTAAAGGAAGCTTTCCCTTGCAGCTTGGGCTAAGGCCTGCAGGAAAAGCCTCCCTGAAGGGGAGGAATCCCTCCCCGTTTGGGCTCCGCCCCC
>NW_024803493.1:0-7879 GCF_019175285.1 Sceloporus undulatus | reverse complement strand
TAATCCAAACTGCTATTTCTCCTTCTGCTTTACACATACCATAAATCCGAGCCTCCTCCAATCTCATTTCCCCTTGGATTTCATATCTGGAATCTAAAACAGCTCATTCTTTCCTCAGACTTAACACTCAGTTCCAAACAAGACGTTTAAGAATTTGTAAAATAAAAAATGCTGTCCCCATTACAATATTTGGGAAAACTTCATATCAATTTGGGGAGGTCTATACACTTCTTTTTCCAGTTCTTAAGAATCTGTTTCCAATCCTCTACTAGATACCATAGACTTTTACTCAGGGACTGTTTTAATTCAACTACAACTTTAATCAATCATTCTCAGCCTCCAGCTACTCCCCCACTATATAACTCGGACTTTTCCCCTTCAGGATCAATGTTGCTGACACAGACATATGGAATCTCAAATCTCTGAATTCCCTCAGCAAATCAGAGATTTTTCCAACTAGATCTCTAAATACCCACTGGATTTTCTGAGATCTCCACTAGACTTGTGAAAGCCCACTGCTCTTGGCACCAATTTTTGATAGGCAGAGACGTTACCTTATTCCTCCTTAGATTGCGTCTTAGTCTCACCTTAATAAAAAACCTTGCTCATGTCCTTTCCTTAGTGTTATCTCCTACCTACTTTCATCAAACAGTCTCCTTTATGTCACAGATCTAGGAACCCCAGTGCTTACTCCAGTGTCCAAATAGGTTGATGATGTTGGTAGCGTGTTTCTCAATTACATACCACACAGACAGTATTAGTGATTATACGAAAACAAATGTTTTCATATAATAAACAAATATTAAATAAGTGGACATTCCCTTGCTGTTCCGTGAACTAACTGTTCCATGAACTGACATGGAACAGTATCAGATATTTAGTGGACATTCTTTACATTCTAAATCAGTAGTCCCCAACTGTGCCCTTTAAGAGAAGCCAGAAGCCCCAGCTATGTTGGCCAATAGTCTGAGATTCTGGGAGCTGAAGTCCAAAAATCTTTTAAAGAGCACAGTTTGGGGACCACTGCTCCAAAATAATTCCATAGATAGGTGCTCTAAAGTTCATTCTTCAAATCAGTACTTCCACCTGTATTTCAGCATTACATGATGGGTGTAACAGCTAGGTATTGATCCCTAGTCTCCAGGGTCAAAAAAGCACTTGCTGCCCTATACTAATTCTACATTAATGTCATCCAGCACAATCTGTTCTGTCTGTGAGATGGTACATCCTCTCCTGGAACATCTTATTTGAGATCAGAAACAACCCAGATATTTCCTGTTTAGAGGCTTATAATAGGAGAGGAACATCAGAACAGGGAAACCAAAACAATTGTGTTTAAGGGGAATGGGCAGTGGGATGAACTGAGATTACCGAAATCCTTACAGCTGTGTGCTCTAAGTGGTATTTACTGTTTGCCTTCCGTTTCTTGAGTTCTTACCAGTAATTTCTCTTCCTTCCAGGCAGTGATGGCCAGCTACAGTATGAAGAAGAAACATGCCAAGCATTGGTACAAAGAGACCAATGCAAACGGTTAAAGGAGGAAAGAAAAACCAACACTGAAGAGGATTGGAGGACCACACGTCCTTATCAGAAAGGTGATGTTTCTGGACCTTCAGTCCAAGGATTCATGCAAAAAGGAAACAGAAGAAGTAAATATCTTTGTTTTGCATGTGGGAGAAGTTTCAGTTCTAAAGCAAGTCTTAATCTTCATAGGAGGACTCAGACATGCGAGAACTCTTTCAAAGGTGGTAAGTGTACATATGATTCCAGTCTGATTTCACTTAAAACAGTTCACACCAGAGAGAGACCATTTCCATCCTTCAATTTTGGAAAAAGTATCAGGATAAGAGCACAGCTTCTGACAGACCTAAGAACCCATACAGAGGAGAAACCATTGAAATGCTTGAAGCATGAAAAGCGGTTCAGTCAAAAGGCATTCCTCTCTTGTTACCAAACAGTTAATGCACAGGAGAAACCATTTAACTGCTGGGTGTGCAGAAGGAGTTTCGTTTGGAAAAACAACTACATTCGACATCAAAAAACTCACATACGTGAGAAACCATTTAAATGCTTGGATTGTGTGAAACGTTTCAGTCAGAAGACACATCTCACTCGTCATAAAGCAACTCACACAAGAGAGAAGCCATTTAAATGCCAAGAATGTGGAAAATGTTTCACTAGAAAAACGCACCTCATGCGTCATCAAGCAACTCACACAGGAGAGAAGCCCTTTAAATGTTTGGAGTGTGGGAAAGGTTTTATTCAGAAGACGCACCTCACTCATCATCAAGCAACTCACACAGGGGAGAAGCCATTTAAATGTCTGGAATGCGGGAAAAGTTTTATTCGGAAGACACATCTCATCCGTCATCAAGCAACTCACACAGGAGAGAAACCGTTTACTTGCCTGGAGTGTGGAAAAAGGTTCTGTCATAAGCTATACCTCACTCGGCATCAAGTAATACACACAGGGGAGAAACGGTTTAAATGCCTGGAGTGTGGAAAAGGTTTCATTGACAAAACAGGCCTAACCCGTCATCAAGCAACACACACAGGGGAGAAACCTTTTCATTGCCTTGAGTGTGGAAAAAGTTACATCCAAAAAACAGATCTCACAAATCATCAAAGAACCCACAGTGGAGAGAAGCCATTTAAATGTCTGGAGTGTGGGAAAGGTTTTATTCGGAAGACACACCTCACTCATCATCAAGCAGTTCACACAGGAGAGAAACCATTTAATTGCCTGGAGTGTGGGAAAAAATTTATTTGCAAGACAGATCTCACTTACCATCAAAAAACACACACCGGGGAGAAGCCATTCAAATGCCTGGTGTGTGGAAAGGCTTTTATTCTGAAGACAGATCTCGCCCGACATCAAGCAACTCACACAGGGGAGAAGCCATTTAAATGTCTGGAGTGTGGGAAAAGTTTTATTAAGAAGACGGATCTCGCTCATCATCTAAAAACTCACAGTGGGGAAAAGCCATTCAGATGCCTGGAGTGTGGAAAAGGTTTCCCTCGGAAGACGCAACTCACCCTTCATCAAGTAATTCACACTGGAGAAAAAGCATTTAAATGTCTGGAGTGTGGGAAACGTTTCAGCCAGAAGACACATCTCACCTATCATCAAGCAACTCACACAGGAGAGAAACCATTTAAATGCCTGGAGTGTGAAAAAGGTTTTATTCGGAAAACAGACCTCACCCTTCATCAAGCAATTCACATAGGAGAGAAGCCATTTAAATGCCTAGAATGTGGGAAAGCGTTTGTTTGGAAGACCCAGCTCACTTGTCATCAAAGAATTCACACAGGTGAGAAACCATTCAAATGCCTGGAGTGCGGGAAAGATTTCGGTCAGAAGGCACACCTTGGTCGTCATCAAGCTACTCACACAAGGCAGAAACAGTTAAAAGTATTTGAACATTGAAAATTTTCTTTCAGAACAGATTATCTTACCTGACATTAAAAAATACTCTGTACCACCTGCCGTTAAAGTCTTTATCGCTAATATAGTTGCACAATTGTTGCACACCACTGCTATTTGGACTGGGGGAATCACATCAGCAGTTAGTCAACAATAATAATTATTTATTTATTTATTTATTTAAACCTTGCTCTTCAGCCAAAAGGCTATCAGAGCTGCTTACAAATTGTTAATTAGACATTTCCCTACCCTCAGGCTTACAATCTAAAAAGACAAGACACAAAAGGAGAAGGGAATGGCAGTGGGGAAGGGGAAAAGTCCAGCAGATCTGCTCTCCCTCTGATGCCTGGACCACAGCATAAATCTTTGGGATGAATTGTTGAGCTCTCCTTCAAATTCCCAGATACATTTCTAATACAGTTTTAGTGTTTGAAAGAGAGGTATGCCCTCTAATGGAAGGACTTGGATTGCATATTTAAAATTTTGGCTGAAGCTTAATATTTTAAAATTGGGCACAGGTTTACATTTCTATCTATATCAGGATGAATACATAAACCGTTAGTCAAAGCTTGTTGCCCTAAAGCTGCTTCAATTGATCTGTAATCATCCCTCCCTTTATTACTTTTTATGACCTTTGGGCCTATTTATATTAATCCTTCTCATCAAGCACATTAAGTGTACAGTATGTTGGGCCTTTTTGTCCAGCCAACTATTTAAAGAATTTTATCATAGACTATTTACCAAGGCCAGATTTAACGCTTTTCCTTCTGAAATGTTTGGAGGATTTGCTGGTATCCCTTATACTGCAAGCTTATATTCCTGCATTCATCAGAAGCAAAATCATGAAGCCCATTCTTTTGTCTGTGGATTTGACACGGAGGCCTGGTGATATATGCTTAATCCATTAATGGTGAATCTACAAGGAAAATCATCCAAATTTTATGTCAGAGTCTTATTAGAAGATGACATTCCCAATGTGACTTTGGTGGTTACCTGTGACTTTGGTGGTTACCAGGTTGTTTTCTGAGGTGGTCAGGATGAGAACAGCTAACCTCTGTACTAGGGATAAATGTCTGAAATAAGCTTTATCTGTATGAATTGGATAATTGTTCCTTGTGTCTTTAATTTATATGTTGTGAATTTGATTTTGCTGGGTCTCTGCACAATAATAAAGAATTGTTGTGGTTGCTGTTTTAAAAACATTCATACCTAGGAAAAACCATTCATATGCTTACAGTATGAAAAGTATTTCACTTATTCTTCAAAGGTTTTGAAACCCACAAAAAAGTGTCCCAAAGCAAAAAAAATAAAAATAAAAACAACAAAAAAACAAGAAAGCACATGGAGAGGAAACCATTCAAATTCTTGAATGGTGGGAATGCATGAAATAGGAAGCATGATACTAAAGAATCCAGACAGGGAGAAGAATGTATGAATACTTGTAAAGTGAAATAAGCTCCAGTTAGAGGTGACTCCATAGGTCACACTAAAATGTAGGGGAAAGGCCACTTCCATAACAAAATAAAAATGCAAGCATGCTGCAGGGAACAAAATCTCTGACAAAGAACTTTATTTTTATCAAATCCTTTTACATTTGTTCCCCATCCCTTCTCCTCCTAGTTCTTTCTAGCTGGATGCTTTTTAGCACATCATGGGAGGCTAGTAGAGAGGACTGGAGAAACAGGAACTTTGGTTCTTACCCTCTATACGTCCATTTCCAGCGGAGAAGGTTCGATCCTCCTTAGAATTGGGATTTACCAAAGCCCTCCCCTATTCAAGGGGGGTGCTGCAAAGGGGGAGATGGCGGAAATACGCGCTGAAGGACCCTCCTGCCAAAAGCAGCTTAAGCTGACTGCTAAAAGCAGCTTGTAGTGCCTGACTTAGTTGGACGGGGTCTTCCACGTAGCGACTCTGCCAGGGGGGCTCTAGTAGCCCAGGCTGCTGAGGTGGCCGTGTTAAAGAAAAAGCAACATGGGATATACAGTGAATGAAATAAAACATGTATGTGAGAGTCAGGATGACTCAGCAAAAGCAATTAGAAGCCACACAGGTGTAAAAGGTAATATAATTAACAAGTCCTAAATGCCAAGGACAGAAATGCAAAGTGGATAATTGAACACACCTGAGAATTGTTAAGTGGACAAGGTGAGATGATGAAATCATTAATTGTGGGATGAACCAAGAGAATCAATGGAAATGGTTGTACACGCCCACTGGGTGGAAACAGACAACAGTGGGTGGTATTTTGCAATGACTATAATCAGTGTTGCCAACAAGCCTGGGAGATAATTCCTGGAAATGTTTGTCCAAAACCCGCTGAATCCCCCCACATCACACGGAATATTCAGTCACAATTCCTCTGTGTGGAGGGATGTCAAGAGGCAAGAATGGAGTTAATCACCTGCGATGTATATCCATATTGTTCTAGTATCTGCCGCTTAGCCTCCAAATGTGAAGTTGGAGCCAGGCCAGATCGGGGTGGAATACTTGACCCTGAGAGAGAAGGTCCTGCCCGACTGGAAGCTCTAGGGTCACTGTGGCCATGGAGATGATCTTGGAGTACCAGGCTCTGCAAGGCCATGCTGGAGCCACCATGGACACTTTGGTCCTCTCCCTTCTGATCTTGCTCATGACCCTGGTCAGGAGAGAGAATGGCGGGAAGGCGTAGAGTAGGGTCCTCGGCCAAGAGAGGTTGAGGGCATCTATATCTATCTCTGGTTGGCCTAGGCAACGGACAATCATGTTGAACACGTCGGGGTGAAGGCTCCATTCGCCCTGATGGATGTTTGTTCTGCTCAGCCAGTCAGCTGTCGAGTTGAATTCTCCCTGGAGGTGCTCCACTTCCAAAGACAACAGGTTGGTCTCCGCCCAATCCAGGAGAAGGCGCGCCTCTTCCATCAGGGATCGAGACCTCGTATCGCCTTGGCGGTTGATGTGGGCCTTTGCAGTGACATTGTTGGTCCTGATCAGGACTGCTCTGCCTCGAACTTGATGTGCAAAGTCAAGCAGGGCCAGCCTGCTGTCTTTAGCTCTAGCCAGTTGATACTGTGTTGCTGTTCGGAGGAGTCCCATCTGCCATGTGCCAGAAGGGGTCCACAGTGAGCACCCCAGCCTCTCAGACTCGCATCGGTGATGATCGGCATCTGATTCGGCTTCCAAATGGGGGAGCCCCTGAGGTTAGCGACCAAGGTCCACCAGTCGAGGGAACGAAGGACAGGTGTCAGGACTGTGATGGCAATCTTGGACTTCTGAGTGATGGCGTCCTGGTGTGGAAGAAGGAGCCATTGCAGAGGTCTTGAATGGAAACATGCCCAGCGTAGGCAATCTGTGGCGGAGATCATGAGACCCTGGAGATGTGCCAAGGTGGAAAGATTGATGGGCTTGGTGTCCAGGACCAGTTGGGTCGTCCGCTGGAGGGAGGTGGAACACTCCCCCATATAAATCTAATTCTATAGCCCTGAAAGAAACCTCTCTTAAAGTTGTGCATAGATGGGTATCTGTCAGTGTGTGGACCAGAATCCTGGACAATCAATCAGTCAGCTTGTTTATTGAAACAACAGAACTTTATTGAAGGCTCCAAAATCAGCGATGTCGCATCACTCAGCTTCTAAGCTGAGACTGACCCCTCCCAGCCAAAGCAATGCATAAGTTCCCCCCGAATCCAAAGCACTCCACCCCTAGCAAAAGCCCGCGCAACAGGACCCCTCCTTCCTAGCACTAGTTCCCATCCTCCATCCCTATCCCCTGAGAAATGAAACTGCATTCCAAGTCTCTGCAGGCCAGCCTCTCAAGGACACTAGATAACTCACACCTGGTCCCGCCTAGTACTCCATATCACCATCTCTACAAGCTATGCAAAGCGCAACCCATCCCCCCAGCATCCACAGTAGAATACATCTGGTAGCATACTACAGGATTCTAACAGTCTGCCCCCCTAGAATATAAATCCCCCCCCACAGAAAAGACATGCATTATCCCAAAGAAGAAACAGAAGGTTTGTCAGGGTACAGAGAATGAAAACGAGCCACCAAATCAGGTGCGTTCACATGTGCCACTGACATCCACTCATCATGATCCGAAGGAAAATGTTTCCAACGAATCAGGTACTAAAGTTTGCCCCTATGAACCCTCGAGTCCAAAATTTTCGAAACTTCAAAATGTTGTTGTCCATCAATCATCATTGGAAGTGGCGGGGGGTCGGCTCTCCTCCACTGCCCCGTGCTCCGGTCCGGCTTCAGCAACATGAAATGAAAAACAGGGTGTAGATGTCTATAGGATTTGGGAGGCACAGTTCAGCAGTCACATCATTGACAAGCCTCTTGACAGGAAAAGGGCCAATAAATTTAGGTCCCAGTTTCTTGGATGGATGTCTGGTCTTTAAATTTTTTGTAGACAGATAAACCATGTCCCCAGGTTTAATGTCCCAACCAGCAGACCTTTTCCTGTCTGCAAACT
>NW_024803492.1:0-7882 GCF_019175285.1 Sceloporus undulatus | reverse complement strand
GGTGTTGTGTGCTTTTAACTTAGGGTTTGAGGCTTGGCTGTTAGATTTCACAAAAAAAGTTTGTCTGGTCACATCTGCTTGTATTTCAATAAACTTCACTGCTTTTAAGCAAGTTGCTGTTGTTGGATTTCTGGTGGAAGTTGCTGGATCTTACAGTTTGTGAAATCTCCTAATCATCATGTCTGAGGTGAAGGTGCAAGTTGAACAATCCGATCTTGAGATTGAGGTTGGGAAGGACACCGAGGACCTCGGGACCGAGGGAAGGAGCGGCGTCGAGGGACGCCAGGGAGTGAGGCCCAAGACTGGGACCAGCTCTGAGGACCAACCAGAGGACTGGTGGTACCTGCCAGCGGGGACCGGGAGACACCGGCGCCGGGCTGGCAGACTGACGGCGTGGGACCAAGGACTGGGGGAGGCTATGTTGCAGAGCCCTGGCCCTGAGGACCTATCGGAGGAGGTGGCAGGTGTCAAAGACGACATCCGCCAACTGAAGGAGATGATGGCCACCCTGATGCCCAAGGAAGGGAAGAAACAGGGTCAGGAAGCCCGAAAGGCACCCGCAGTGGCCGCCGCCAGGGCCACCCGTCCAGTTGACACCGAGGAGGACGACGGTTCGGAGGTGGAGGACGAGGATGACCAGAGCACCCGGCCTCCATCTCACCGGAGAGGAGCGGGTGGAACCTCCAGAGTTCGACGTGGAGAGGCGGAGGCGCTGCGTGAGCTGCTGGCGGGCAAGTTGGAGGCCAAGTTCAACGGGGACCCGGAACAGCTTCCATTCTTCCTCGCGCAGGTGGCGGGACACATGAGGGCCAGAGCGGACTACTTCCCGGATGAAGCCGAGAAGGTGAGATGTGTGGCCGGTCGACTGGAGGGCCAAGCGGCTCAGTGGCTGGTGCAGCTGTACGACTGTGGGGCATCGGAGCTGCGGTCCCTGGACGCATTCATGACAGCGCTTCGAGCTCGGTTCGAGGACCCGTTCCGCGTGGATCGGGCAAAGGCCAAGTTCGCCACCCTACAGCAGGGGAACTGAACTGTGGCGGAATATGTGCTGGAGTTTAGGAGCGTGGCCGCCAACATCCCGGACTACCCGGACGCGATGATGACCCACCAGTTCCAGGATGGGCTCCGCGCAGACCTGCTGGAGTGGATCCTGATGAAGGAAACGCCGGCTGACCTACAGGAGTGGATTCGTTGTGCCGGCGAGGCAGAGGCCACCAGGGAGCGAATTCGGCTGGCGAAGCAGCGGGCGGCATTCCAACAAGGGAAGGTGGCGGCGACCCCGGGCCGAGAGGGCAAACCCAAGACTTCGGCGGAGACGGAGAAACAGCGCCGGATGAGGCTGGGGCTCTGCTTGGCCTGTGGGAAAAAGGGCCACATGATTGCTGCCTGTCCGGAGAGGGCAACAGTCAAAAAGGCGGCTAAGGCGGCGCCAACGGGCTCCGGAGGCCCAGGGAAAGGGGCCGCCGGCCAGGCTGCCGCATCGGCCAGTGCCGATGACGAGCGCCCAGCTGGACCGGCTCAGGACCAGGCCATCCCGGACTTAGTGAGTGGAGGGGTTTCCATATACTACCTGGAAGTTAAATTGGGACATAAAATAAAAGGGACTACAGAGCCAATGTTGGCGGCTCTGGACTCGGGGTGCACCCGATGTCTGATCAGTGAGAGACTGGTGCAATCGCTCCAGATTGAGCGGGAGCCTTTGCCGGAAGCGATCCCTTTCCTGCAGATGGATGGGACGGTCATGGGGGGAAAACCCAGTAGTTACCAGACCGAGAGACTTATCCTTCAGGTTTCTGGACACTGGGAATCCATCCGGTTTGTGGTTGGGCCTACTAGGGGTTGTGATTTGGTGTTGGGAATAGACTGGCTGGCGTTTCACAACCCATTCATCAATTGGAGAACTAAGCAGTTGGTGTTCAACGACCCTGGGTGTAGTAAACATGTAGCCTCGGCAGGAAACCTGGGGAGGGAGCCTCACCGGGCCACCGCGGTGACTGTCTATGGTCCTTTCCCAAAAGCGGCAGTCAACCGGCTACAGGAGATGGGGAATTTCCCAGAGGTCTATAAGGACTTGAGTGCAGTGTTCGAGGAAACTGAGTGTGACCGCCTGCCGCCCCACCGGGACACAGACTGTGCTATAGAATTGACACCCGGGGCCCCACTCCCCAAGCC
Organism: Sceloporus undulatus; assembly: GCF_019175285.1. Lineage (NCBI taxonomy): Eukaryota > Metazoa > Chordata > Lepidosauria > Squamata > Phrynosomatidae > Sceloporus > Sceloporus undulatus. Next base: position 5,710 of record NW_024803492.1, on the reverse strand, counting down.
CAAACTGTACTCAATGACTCCAAGGGAGATGGTGACATTGAAGGAGTTCATTAACAAGAATTTGGCCAGAGGCTTTATCCGCCCCTCCAACTCTCCGTTTGGGGCGCCAGTGTTTTTCAGGGAAAAGAAAGATGGGACACTCCGTTTGGTAACGGACTATAAGAATCTGAATGCTATTAGCACCTGTAGCAAATATCCACTGCCACTAATGAAGGACATGCTGAGCAGGTTGGCCACGGGGAAGATATTCACCAAATTAGACTTGAGGGATGCTTACTTTCAAGTAAGAATTAAGGAGGGGGATGAGTACAAGACAGCATTCCATTGCCCATTGGGGGCCTTCGAATATCTAGTCCTTCCTTTTGGACTTTCGGGGGGGGCTTCGTGTTTCATGCAGCTGATCCATGAAGTGCTGCAGGACTTGCTGTACGAAGGGGTTCTGGTATATTTGGACGACATCCTCATTTATTCCCCGGACCTGTCCAGCCATGTGAAGCTGGTGCGAAAAGTCCTGCAAAGGCTGTTGGATAACAAACTGTATGTTAAACTGTCTAAGTGCGAATTTCATACAGATAGTCTAGAGTTCCTAGGATATAGAGTGTCCACCCGGGGACTACAAATGGACCCGCACAAGGTCCAAGATGTCATGAACTGGCCTCAGCCAAAAACCCGCAAACAAGTGCAACGCTTTCTGGGGTTTGCAAACTTTTACAGGCAGTTCATTCCCAACTTTGCCCAAATTGCATTACCCATCACCAACTTATTGAAAACCAAGGTGGGGGGGGACATCCGGTGAGCTAGCAAGTGCTGAGGACCAGGCAGCCCGAATGAAACCCTCTTACAAAGTGGAATGGACTCGGGAATGCACTGAGGCTTTTGTACAGCTAAAGAAATTGTTCAGCACAGAGCCTGTTCTCAAACACCCAGACCCTGAACAGCCTTTTGTGGTGCAAGTTGATGCTTCAGATGAAGCCGTGGGGGCAGTGTTGATGCAGAGGGATAGCGAGGGCAAACTGAGGCCCTGTGCCTATTTGTCCAAACGTTTTGATTCGACCCAAAAAAGTTGGCCATGCTGGGAAAAAGAGGCCTATGCCATTAAAAGGGCGTTGGAGGTTTGGAGGCAGTTCTTGCAAGGGGCTCCCCACCCTTTCGAAGTGTGGACAGATCATCGAAATTTAGAGGCCTTGCAAACCCCCAAACAGCTGACTCCTAAACAGAGGCGGTGGGCCAAAGAGTTCTATAAGTTTAACTTCACCATAAAATTCTTCCCTGGTAAAGAAAATGTGTTGGCAGATGGGTTATCCAGAATGCATGGACCAGGGCAACAAGAACGGGGTGAGCTACAGACTCTGTTCACCTCCAAACAATTGGGGCTGGGGGTGACCACCCGCTCTCAGGCCAAAAAAGAGCAGGATATTGGCTTAGAAACTCTAGATCCCATTGTGAGGGAAATCTTAGCGGCCTATGAAAATGATGAAGAGTTGGCCGGCCTAAAGAACGAACTCAAATGCTCAGAGCAGGGAGTATGGACCAGAGAGGGGAAAATATATGTGCCTGAGGCCTGCAGGCCTAAAGTGCTTGAGCTCTGTCATGATGTCAAAACTGCAGGACATTGGGGCTTCATCAAAACATGGTTGACCCTGAGCTCAAAATACTGGTGGCCCAAAGCTCGTAAAGGGGTGGAGGCCTATGTACAGGGGTGTTCAATTTGTGCCAGGGCCAAACCCCACACGGGCAAACCGAGTGGCCTGCTGCAGCCGGTGGAGACCCCAACCAGACCCTGGCAACATATTGGAATGGATTTCATTATGGACTTGCCAGAAAGCAGAGGCAAAGACACCATTTGGGTTGTCACAGACTTGTTTTCTAAACAGGTGCATTATGTGGGCTGCAAAGGGGTCCCCAGTGCATCCAAACTGGCCGATCTGTTTATTGAAAACATATATAAGTTACACTGTTTGCCAGACAAGATTCTGTCCGATCGAGGATCATCGTTCACGTCAAAATTTTGGAGGTGCTTGCAGGATAAGTTGGGGGTGCAATTGGCCTTCAGCTCTGCTTTTCACCCAGCTACGGACGGTCAGACGGAAAGGGTTAATCGGAGCTTGGAGGTCTATTTAAGGTGCTATGTCAATTACCTACAAGATAATTGGATGGACTTATTGCCCCATGCAGAGGTGGCTTTTAATGTGTCTATTCATGCCAGCATTGGGGTGTCTCCTTTTCAAGTGGTGTTTGGCTACGAACCTAGGGTCATCCCACAACTAACTCCGGGGCCAAAGGATCCGGTGCCAGTGGGGAAGTGGAGTCAGTTGCTGCGGGATAGCTGGCCCAAGATTGAGGAGGCCCTGAAACAGGCCAAGTTGGACTACAAACGCTTTGCTGACCAGCACAGAAAACCTGGCTGGGACATTCAAGAGGGGGACTGGGTGTACTTGTCCACCAAGAACTTAAAGTGTAGAGTGCCTTGTAAAAAATTGGGCCCTAAATTTGTGGGTCCTTTTGCTGTGAAAAGACTTGTTAGTGAAGTGACTGCTGAACTGGACCTTCCCAAAATGTACAAGCATATTAACCCTACTTTTCATTTCAGCCTGCTGAAGCCTGCTGGGAAGAGGACTAGAGATGAACTGGAGGAACCTGCTCCACTGCCATTGTTGATTGAGGGAGAAGAACACTTTGAAATTGTCAAAATTTTGGACTCTCGGGTTGTTAAGGGGGGTTTGGAGTATTTGGTGCAGTGGAAACATTTCCCAATTGATATGGCTGAGTGGGTGGGGGTTAAACATGTTAATGCTGAGCGGTTAAAACATGAGTTCCATTCGGCTTACCCTGATAAGCCTAAGTTGGGTAAATAATGCTTTGGGGGGGCAGAGTGTCAGAACTCCAAAGCCAATTACTAATCAATATTCACATTCACTGTAGTTACTGTTCATATTATTGTGTAATTGCTTTAGCTGTAGTTCTGTCTGCTTCACTTGGGGGAAGGGTGCTAGCTAGCTGGTGCTTGGGAATGATTGCGGTCTAGGATTGGAATGTACTGTTTAATTAGCTGGAGACATCTGTGAAGCTTGTCCAAGGTCAGGTTGGCTTCTCAGGCCTAGCTGGCCTGGGAAGCAAGGGGGGAGGAATTGGGGGACTGGCTACAGGAAAAAAGGGTGGGTGTTGTGTGCTTTTAACTTAGGGTTTGAGGCTTGGCTGTTAGATTTCACAAAAAAAGTTTGTCTGGTCACATCTGCTTGTATTTCAATAAACTTCACTGCTTTTAAGCAAGTTGCTGTTGTTGGATTTCTGGTGGAAGTTGCTGGATCTTACAGTTTGTGAAATCTCCTAATCATCATGTCTGAGGTGAAGGTGCAAGTTGAACAATCCGATCTTGAGATTGAGGTTGGGAAGGACACCGAGGACCTCGGGACCGAGGGAAGGAGCGGCGTCGAGGGACGCCAGGGAGTGAGGCCCAAGACTGGGACCAGCTCTGAGGACCAACCAGAGGACTGGTGGTACCTGCCAGCGGGGACCGGGAGACACCGGCGCCGGGCTGGCAGACTGACGGCGTGGGACCAAGGACTGGGGGAGGCTATGTTGCAGAGCCCTGGCCCTGAGGACCTATCGGAGGAGGTGGCAGGTGTCAAAGACGACATCCGCCAACTGAAGGAGATGATGGCCACCCTGATGCCCAAGGAAGGGAAGAAACAGGGTCAGGAAGCCCGAAAGGCACCCGCAGTGGCCGCCGCCAGGGCCACCCGTCCAGTTGACACCGAGGAGGACGACGGTTCGGAGGTGGAGGACGAGGATGACCAGAGCACCCGGCCTCCATCTCACCGGAGAGGAGCGGGTGGAACCTCCAGAGTTCGACGTGGAGAGGCGGAGGCGCTGCGTGAGCTGCTGGCGGGCAAGTTGGAGGCCAAGTTCAACGGGGACCCGGAACAGCTTCCATTCTTCCTCGCGCAGGTGGCGGGACACATGAGGGCCAGAGCGGACTACTTCCCGGATGAAGCCGAGAAGGTGAGATGTGTGGCCGGTCGACTGGAGGGCCAAGCGGCTCAGTGGCTGGTGCAGCTGTACGACTGTGGGGCATCGGAGCTGCGGTCCCTGGACGCATTCATGACAGCGCTTCGAGCTCGGTTCGAGGACCCGTTCCGCGTGGATCGGGCAAAGGCCAAGTTCGCCACCCTACAGCAGGGGAACTGAACTGTGGCGGAATATGTGCTGGAGTTTAGGAGCGTGGCCGCCAACATCCCGGACTACCCGGACGCGATGATGACCCACCAGTTCCAGGATGGGCTCCGCGCAGACCTGCTGGAGTGGATCCTGATGAAGGAAACGCCGGCTGACCTACAGGAGTGGATTCGTTGTGCCGGCGAGGCAGAGGCCACCAGGGAGCGAATTCGGCTGGCGAAGCAGCGGGCGGCATTCCAACAAGGGAAGGTGGCGGCGACCCCGGGCCGAGAGGGCAAACCCAAGACTTCGGCGGAGACGGAGAAACAGCGCCGGATGAGGCTGGGGCTCTGCTTGGCCTGTGGGAAAAAGGGCCACATGATTGCTGCCTGTCCGGAGAGGGCAACAGTCAAAAAGGCGGCTAAGGCGGCGCCAACGGGCTCCGGAGGCCCAGGGAAAGGGGCCGCCGGCCAGGCTGCCGCATCGGCCAGTGCCGATGACGAGCGCCCAGCTGGACCGGCTCAGGACCAGGCCATCCCGGACTTAGTGAGTGGAGGGGTTTCCATATACTACCTGGAAGTTAAATTGGGACATAAAATAAAAGGGACTACAGAGCCAATGTTGGCGGCTCTGGACTCGGGGTGCACCCGATGTCTGATCAGTGAGAGACTGGTGCAATCGCTCCAGATTGAGCGGGAGCCTTTGCCGGAAGCGATCCCTTTCCTGCAGATGGATGGGACGGTCATGGGGGGAAAACCCAGTAGTTACCAGACCGAGAGACTTATCCTTCAGGTTTCTGGACACTGGGAATCCATCCGGTTTGTGGTTGGGCCTACTAGGGGTTGTGATTTGGTGTTGGGAATAGACTGGCTGGCGTTTCACAACCCATTCATCAATTGGAGAACTAAGCAGTTGGTGTTCAACGACCCTGGGTGTAGTAAACATGTAGCCTCGGCAGGAAACCTGGGGAGGGAGCCTCACCGGGCCACCGCGGTGACTGTCTATGGTCCTTTCCCAAAAGCGGCAGTCAACCGGCTACAGGAGATGGGGAATTTCCCAGAGGTCTATAAGGACTTGAGTGCAGTGTTCGAGGAAACTGAGTGTGACCGCCTGCCGCCCCACCGGGACACAGACTGTGCTATAGAATTGACACCCGGGGCCCCACTCCCCAAGCCCAAACTGTACTCAATGACTCCAAGGGAGATGGTGACATTGAAGGAGTTCATTAACAAGAATTTGGCCAGAGGCTTTATCCGCCCCTCCAACTCTCCGTTTGGGGCGCCAGTGTTTTTCAGGGAAAAGAAAGATGGGACACTCCGTTTGGTAACGGACTATAAGAATCTGAATGCTATTAGCACCTGTAGCAAATATCCACTGCCACTAATGAAGGACATGCTGAGCAGGTTGGCCACGGGGAAGATATTCACCAAATTAGACTTGAGGGATGCTTACTTTCAAGTAAGAATTAAGGAGGGGGATGAGTACAAGACAGCATTCCATTGCCCATTGGGGGCCTTCGAATATCTAGTCCTTCCTTTTGGACTTTCGGGGGGGG
>NW_024803491.1:99-7884 GCF_019175285.1 Sceloporus undulatus | reverse complement strand
TTTCCCATGCTCTGTGCATTAGTGTAGAGGCATCTAAGACCATGTGTTCCCTTTACTTGCTGCCTGTGCAAGTTCTTTTGCCTCCCACTGTTGGGTCCTTGCACTGTTTGTCTTGTGATGTATCCAAGGCCAAAATCAAGTCTCAGGTTTTTGCAAGATACTTTTAAGTTAAGTCCCAGATCAATGTGTGGCAGGAAAAAAAATTATTGTTGCTTATGTGTGTTTTCATGTGATAAGAAAAGATTTCAATAACTAGAAAATAAAGATGTATACAATTTTAGATTTAAAAACATTCTTGGAGGGGAACAGCAAACATATTAGGTGACAGCCTTGAGGTGGAACGATCCTTCTAAAGCTTTTCAAAAGCTTTAGAAGGCTCCTCTGATATGCAACAGGAACAGGCTGCTGAGTAAACCTCAACTCACATCTCAAGCCTATTGTCTAATATGGATGCTGTTTCTGGATGAGGTTAGGCCAGCAAGTTGGCCACTAAAAAATACACAAGTCTCAAATTGAGTTGAGGAAATGCATCATTTATTGCTGAATTCAGACTGTGTCCAGAGGAAGATGACCAAAATGATGAAATGTTTGGAAACCATGCCCTATGAGGAGCATCTTAGGGATCTGGGTATATTTAGCCTGGAGACAAGAAAGTTAAAGGGCGACATGATAGCCATGTTTAAATCTTTGAAAGGATGTCAGAAGAAGGAGCAAACTTGTTTTCTGCTACTCTGGATATTAGGACATGGAGTAATGGATTCAAGATACAGGAAAAGAGATTCCAACTAAACATTAGGAAAAACTTCCTGATGATAAGAACTGTTTAACAGTGGAACATGCTGCCTCAGAGAGTAGTGGAGTCTCCTTCTGTGGAGGTTGTCAAACAGAGGCTGGATTACCATCTGTCAGGAGTTCTTTGATTGTATCTACCTGCACTACAGGGTGTGGTACTGGATGGTCCTTGTGGCCTCTTCCAACTCTATGCTTCTATAACTCCAAATTACATTATGGGGGGATATAAACCGCCATTTAGTATGTATTCTATATGTACTAAGGTTAGGAAGGGGCGGTGCTTCCGCACCCCCCTAACCCTAGTATGTATAGAATACGTACAACATGGCGACGCCCCTTCCACATGGGGGCCGCCATGTTTACGTACTGGACGCATAGCGTCCAGACGTGTCGCGGCGCCTATGACGTCGCGAATGCGCCAGCGGCGCCTCGCGACATCATAAAGGCGCCGCAAAAAGAAGCTCCAAAATGGAGCTTCTTTTTTGCTCCGTGCGGGAGCCGCGCGGTTTGGCTGCTGCGGCTCCCTCGCAGAGCAAATGGCGCCGGTGGGAGACCGCCGCAAAGTGGCGGTCTATATCCCGCCTATGTAAGTGACTTGAGTCTGACTTGAATGTGAGTCAATCAATCATGTCTACATCACTGCATATAGGTAAACATGAAGAAATAATTTCAAGAGGCAAACCACAGCAGAAGACACATATGGGAGATACATGTTTTTCAATATAATATGTCATCAAATGGACAGTCTTATCCAGTCTCTCATATTCTTTCCAGTCAGAGATAAGTATTTCAAATAGGGGATGGGGCTCAAAATTTCTTGTTTTCCTGAGTGGAAAAGCTATGCCTCAAACAAATTTGATGCATACCAGAAATGGAAACAAATTCAAAAGGTTTACATTTCTGTATGAAAATATCAAATTGTCATCATCTCAGATCTCTCTCACACACACACAGAGAGAGAGATACAGAGAAAAACAAGCAACATATTTCAGATGAGGAATGTACACAGAATTTTTACAAAATTGTATACATGTTGAGAAATACCCACAAAAATATGCAGAAACGCAGAGAGAATATCAACAAGTAAATGGGGTAAGAACTTTAATACTGCTGAAAACTGAACAAAAAGAAATGGGCATGTTTCCTCATCCATCCCGACTCCTATGTGCATGTCTGATATGATTTAGTGTACCCTATTTCCATTGCTATCCCCCAGTCCTCTCCTTTCACAAGAAATTCATTCTGACCTTTCTGAAGATGGCAGACACTTTTCTGAAAGGGAAAGAGAGACTAGCATGGGAAGGGAGTCAATACCATTCCAAACTCTTATTTCTCCTGTCAGTCCCCACTTCCCTGTTCTGTCCCTCAGCCTTAGAGTCTGGCAAAGTTAGGTGGGTTTTCTTGTCAAAATGTGTTGGGCCTTACCTTCTTCATATCTTCATACATAAGAAACAGAATATTCAAGTTGTCCCTCTGAGCTGTCCAGCCTTCAATATGGTCTAACCACAAATCACCTTGCACTTGGAAGAGAGAGAGTACATGTTAATAGGATTAAAACATGTAATTTGGTATCATTGGCTGTATTGCTGTGTGTTGCAAAGTTCCAGTGCAGTGTTGATATTAGGCAGAGGCTGGTCCTAATATTAGGCTGACTGAGGAATATGGCTTATGCAGATGATTCTAAGGAAGAGAGAATAGACACTTATGTGTGCTGTGAGTCCCTCTTGTACTCTCCAAAGCTACCTTGCTGCCTTGAGACGCTGTGCTGAATGCTTTCCTACCACCAGTGTTGAAATAAAATTGAAAGCCAGTGTCACAGGCTTTCAGTCATGAGTCAGGTAGCTCTGTGTTGTGCATCAGACTTCCCCCCACCATCTGCAGTATATGAATGGAGCGCATAGCATCATGTTTGCTAAGCTGATGATGCAATCCTTTGAAATTCTGTTGTACAATTTTGTCATTTATAAATATTAAGAAAAAAAACAAGCAAGAGCAATAACAAAATGCTTAATGCTACTATATATTATTTTCCTATAATAAAAGTGTGCTCCCTTCTGCCTCTTAAGAAATAACAACCAAGTAAGGTCAGCAACCAAATTGCTCTGTGTCACCACTTGGGCAACAGCAATGGAATTTTATGTCTTGCTCTTTAATGAAAACATTTTAGAACTGCCTTTCATCCTCATATAAACAAGAGTGTACGATGGCAGTGTGGCTAGGTGCATCACACAATAATCTTGCTGACATCACACATTATTGTTTATCACACAATAACTTTGGTGATGTTTTGCACTTGGTACAGTTTTTGAACCACACATAAGGGCAGCTCCAAATGCAGTACCTTACATAATCACAGTGTGTGATTACTTTGACAGAGCTATTCTTTCTCAGGATGTTGCAGAAGTGGACTCTAATAAAAGGTGTACCTTGTGTTTGTTACTATTTGGGTCTTCACTCACATTTTTTAATACAACTGTAAGGCTATAGACCTACTTGTCCTGAGTGAGCAAAGAGTTATTTTTCAAACCTACAAGTATGTGGATAAGTTTGCTACATGAAGAGTTATAGTTTATCCATACTCACTAAAAGCATCTGGTGTGGCCCAAAGGCATTATTTGTCACTTCACATTTCAATATTTAGTCAAACAGTAGAAATGATGTGGGGGCAAAAGTGATCCATTTTCAAATATCTATTAATGCTTACTTTTACCAGCCAAAAACCTCTCCATGAAAACTTCAAAGTCTTCTACTTCTTCATGTTTGACAGAAATTTTGGAAAAGTAATAGTAGGACACCAAAACATCCTTTGGATTTCTGGCCACATAAATAATCTGCAGGAAGAATAAGATTCAGACTCTCTATTAAGGTAAAGTTTCTGATCACATTGACAGTTTTCCTAGTAATGGCACCTTCTCTCAAATCCAGTTCTTCTAATAGCATTATCTGGTTTCATATTAATTTACTGATGTAATTTAATAAATTAATTAAATGATTTACCAGATTTCATGGTATGAATCTCAGAGGCAGAACAGGTGAAAATCATGGTACTAGCACCTGTGACACACCATTTTTGGAATTCTTCCCCCTGCATGATTTTTAAAACTTTCTTTGCATGATAAAGCCACATGTTTTAAAGGCTAGCTTGATATATTTTGAGCCTTCTTGATGGACCAAGTAAAAGTATTGGCATGATCTGTATTTTGTTTGACATGTAGCCTCAATTTATAATAATAATAATAATAAAACTTTATTTATATACCGCCCTTCTAAAAACCAGGGCGGTGAACAACAGTTCCAACAATATAACAACAGGTCATACAAAACATTAAAAACAGATTAATAAAAATAATAAAATGTCCATGCCGGCAAGACAGTGCTGACAAGGGGAGAGGGGGGAGAGTAGCTGGTCAGGGGTAAGCTTGTTCAAATAAGTGGGTCTTTAGCCCCTTCCTAAATTGGGCTAGGGAGGTGGCTGAGCGGAGCTCGAAGGGCAGCGCGTTCCAGAGGTTGGGGGCTGAGATGGAGAAAGCCCTCCTGGTGGTAGAACTATATTTCGCCTCTGGAACGGTTAACAATAGCTGCCCTGATGATCTGAGTGTGCGGGGCGGATTGTACGGAGAGAGGCGGTCCTCCAGATACCCTGGGCCCAAGCCATTTAGGGCTTTATAGGTAATAACCAACACCTTGTATTGCGCCCGGAAGCGAATAGGCAGCCAATGTAAGTCTTTAAGGACTGGTGTTATATGACTGGCCCTGGCAGTGCCAGTAACCAGACGGGCTGCCATATTCTGCACAAGTTGCAGCTTCCGGGTATGGTACAAGGGTTGCCCCATGTAGAGCGCATTGCAGAAATCCAAACGAGAGGTTACCAGGGCGTGTACAACCGTTTCAAGGTCTCCCCGGTCGAGGTAGGGACGCAGCTGGCGTATCAGCCGAAGCTGATAACAGGTGCTCCTGACCGTCGCATCCACCTGAGATGTAAGGTGGAGCGACGAGTCCAGGAGCACCCCCAGGCTGCGTACAGAGTCCTTCACGGAAAGCGTGATTCCATTCAGGACTGGTGGAACCACCGCCAACCCCGGACCGGGGGAACCTATCACGAGTACTTCCGTCTTCTCTGGATTCAGGCTGAGTCTGTTGTCCCTCATCCAGCCCATTACCGACTCCAGACAGGCCACGAGAGGAGAGACGCCAATCCCGGTCACTGCATCAGTCGGAGACATAGAGAAGACTATTTGGGTGTCATCAGCGTACTGATAACACCGCGCCCCATGTCTCCGGATGATCTCTCCCAGCGGTTTCATGTAAATGTTGAAAAGCATGGGAGACAGAATGGCTCCTTGAGGGACCCCAGATGTAAGGGCCCTCTCGTCGGAGCGCACGTCTCCCAGCTGCACCATCTGGGACCTCCCAGAGAGGTAGGACCGGAACCACTGGAGCGCAGTGCCCCCGATTCCCACCTCCGCCAGGCGTCCCAGAAGGATACCATGGTCTATGGTATCGAAAGCCGCTGAGATGTCCAAGAGCACTAACAGGGACACGCTTCCCCTGTCCATGCCCAGACGGAGATCATCGACCAAGGCGACCATAGCAGTCTCAACCCCATAACCCGCCCGAAAGCCGGTTTGAAATGGGTCTAGATATTCCGTTTCATCCAAGATCGATTGAAGTTGGATTGCAACCGCCCGCTCGATCACCTTCCCCAGAAATGGCAATAGCGAAATAGGCCGATAATTGTTATGCAACAGGGGGTCGAGGGAGGGCTTTTTTAATAGAGGTTTAACTACGGCCAATTTCAAATTTGTTGGAAATTGCCCATCCCTCAGTGAGGTGTTAATAATCCGCTGTAACAGCAAAGTTACAGCTGGGCCCCCCTGTGCCGCTAGCCATGAGGGACAGGGATCGAGAGGGCATGTTGTCTTCCTAACACTTCCAAGGATCTTGTCCACATCCTCGGTACTGACAGACTCAAACTGATCCAGACTAACCAAGTTCACGGATGCCCTGGATACCTCTACTCTAGGTTCTGCTCTAAGGCTGGCCTCAAGACCTTCGCTTATCCGAGAGATTTTATCCGCGAAGAAGTTGTTAAATTGGTCGCAGCAGGCCTTAGAAGGTTCAAGGATCTGGTTCGGGGCAGGAGGGAGCTGAGTTAGCTCCCTCACTACCCTGAACAACTCTGCCAGACGCGACTCCGCGGACGCGACACGTGCAGCATAGAACGAATTCTTAGCTGCATGTATCGCCTCTCCATAGTCCTTAAAAAGATGGTCTAGGAGAGTCTGGTCGGATAAGCACTGGTGTTTCCGCCAGCGGTGCTCTAGCCGTCGCAGAACCCGCTTCCGTGCCCGGAGGTCTTCTGTATACCAGGGCTTTCGTTTGGAAGCAGGCCTGAGAGGACGCTTGGGAGCGATACTGTGTATAGCCTTGGAGAGACCGGTATCCCAAATACCGGTCAAGACATCAACAGAATCGCCGTCATTTCCATCCATAAGCCCCTCTAGGGCTTCCTGGAACCTTTTGGGTTCCATCAGCCTTCGTGGGTGGACCATTCTAATAGGTCCGCCACCTCCGAGGGGGGATCTGGGTAGACGCCTTGATCGCTGCCTCCACAAGGAAATGATCCGTCCATGACAGGGGGGAAATGTTGGTTATTTCCGCCCACGGATTTTCCATGCTCGTACAAAAAACCAAATCGAGCATATTACCCGCAGAATGCGTTGGACCCGAGACCAGTTGAGACAGCCCCATGGAAGTCATGGTATCCATGAATTCACGAACTGCACCGGATGGAACATAGCTGGCCGCGAAGGGAATGTTGAAGTCGCCCAGGACTAAAAGCCTGGGAGACTCCAACAATACCTCCGAGACCAGCTGTGTCAGTTCGTCCAGGGAGTCAGTCAGCGCACGAGGTGGCCGGTACACCAACAAAATCCCTAAGCTGTCACTGGCCTTCAGGGTCAGGTAAATATACTCGATATAAGAAGTTTGACGAACATGGTTCCTAGAAAGAGACAAGGTGTCCTTATGGATCAAGGCGCCCCCCCCCCCCCCCCGCCCACCTAACCTGATCTGGTCCTTCACTGAGTACCCGGCAGGCAGGGCCTGGGCCCACACAGCTTCCCCTCCAGGCCCAAGCCAGGTCTCAGTAATGCAAGCCAGGTCGCAGTTGTTATCCTCTATCAGATCGTATACAATGTGGGACTTGTTTTTAATGGACCTGGCATTGCACAGGAGCAGAGTCAGGGTTTGTGGTATGGATGGAGTGACCCTCAAGTTCCTTTGGATAGGAGAGGGACAGGAAGGAGAGATAGGTATTAAGCATCGATCTCTCCTTCCCCCGTAACGCGAGTCCCTCCTCCTACCGCCATACCTCCCCCTGCCCCACACAACCTCAATGGGAGCTCCGCTCATACTAGATGGACTATCCACTGCCTCCCCAGCGATTCCATCCCCCGCTACCATGTCCTCCCCCTCCCCCCACAGTACAGCAAGAAAGGCGAAGAAAAGTCACAATGACCATTCTTCGCCTTAAAGCCGGCACAGATCCGCCTCCGTTAACTGTCGCCGTAGCTGCGCAGCTGCGGAGCCGCAGATGGTGAGTCCTATGGCGGCTCCTCTGTGTGGGTGCGCAGGAGCACAGTGTCCTCCAAACACGGAGGGCCGTCCGGCGGCGAAGCAGCAACCCCAGCAGCAACAGCACAGTCCTTGGGGGCGGAACGGAGGCGGGACGGAGGAGGAGGGCCAGACAGGCAGATTTTATGTGTGTTGCTCTCACCAACACGCCTCCTCTCCCCGCCTTCCTCCAGGTGTGCCTGGCCCCCGAGATGAAGGCTAGCTTGCTGGGGAGCCGCAGATGGTGAGTCCTATGGCGGCTCCTCTGTGTGGGTGCGCAGGAGCACAGTGTCCTCCAAACACGGAGGGCCGTCCGGCGGTGAAGCAGCAACCCCAGCAGCAACAGCACAGTCCTTGGGGGCGGAACGGAGGCGGGAC
>NW_024803491.1:0-89 GCF_019175285.1 Sceloporus undulatus | reverse complement strand
TTTTGACTTATAGACTTGTAGGACAGACAGAACTGGTGTCCAAAAAGGACATACCCTGTGGCAGCTAATGGAGAATGGCATTATCTTGT
>NW_024803490.1:0-7889 GCF_019175285.1 Sceloporus undulatus | reverse complement strand
AAACTGGAACGTGTCCAAAGAAGGGCGACTAAAATGGTGAAAGGTCTGGAAATCATATCCTATGAGGAAAGACTCAGGGAGCTGGGGATGTTTAGCCTGGAGAAAAGAAGGCTAGGAGGTGATATGATTGCCCTGTTTAAATATTTGAAGGGATATCATATTGAGGAGGGGGCAAGGTTGTTTTCTGCTGCTCCAGAGACTAGGACCCGGAGCAATGGATGCAAGCTACAGGAAAAGAGATTCCACCTCAACATCAAGAGAAACTTCTTGACAGTAAGGGCTGTTCAACAGTGGAACACACTCCCTTGGAGTGTAGTAGTGGAGTCTCCTTCCTTGGAAGTCTTTAAACAGAGGCTGGTTGGCCATCTGTCAGGGATGCTTTGATTGAGATTTCCTGCATGGCAGGGGATTGGACTGGATGGCCCTTGCGGTCTCTTCAAACTCTATGATTCTATGATTCCCGCTCCACCCATAACTTTAAACACAATTATCTTAGTTTTCTTGTTCTAATGTCCCTTTCCGATTGTAAGCCTCTGGGCAAATAACGTCTGGATTGTTTCTGACCTTGAGTAAAATGTGCCAGAGGAGAAGGAGAACTACTCACAAACGGAACAGATTGTGCTTGGCGGCATTAATGCAGAATCAGTATTGTGCAGCAAGTGGTGTTGCCTCCCTGGAAACTAGGGATCACCTCCATCAGGCAATGCTGAAATACAAACTGATGTATTGATTTGAAGCAAGAACTTTAGAGCATCTATCTGAGGACTTAATTTCTGGCACTTTTCCATTTCAGTTTTTAACGGTATGACAGATCTTAACAAGAAATTCTCAAGTTGTGTGAAAATTAGTTTGGGGAAAAGCAAGATAAGGTCCACTTAGTTATCTTTGGTGGTGTACAGGACGCCCCTTTCTCTGATGGATCGGGGCCTGAGCTGCCACAGCAGCAGCCCCGGAAGTCCAAGGCAAAAGGCCACTTCTTCACGGCCGGAAAGGGGTGTCCGTGCAGCTTCATGCCCCAAGGACACCCCAACAGCGGCGGGGAGAGAGAGAAAGGGGCTGCTCGACCCCTTTCTCTTTGTATCACTGGCAGAGCCGTTTAAATGCCATGCCAGCGATACTCGTGGCAAAATGGAGCTCCTTCTGGCACCGCTGAAAGTGCGCCACAAGCGCCCTTCAGCGGCACTAAATGCAATGGTCGCACCACGCCGTTTGGATGTGATCCGGCTGTTACGTCAAAATGGTGGCGCCTGTGTGAACAAGAAATTCTCAAGTTCTGTCAAAATTAATTTGGGGAACAGCAAGATAAGGTCCACTTAGTTATCTTGGGCGGTGTACAGACTGTCTCTTTGGGCCAGCCTGCACCCACCCCTTTCCCCGACGGATTGGGGCCTGAGCTGCCACAGTGGCAACCCCGGAGGCCCCGATCCGCTGCTTTTCCTGGCTTCCCCGTGGCCTGGAAAGGGGAATCATTGGGATTTCATGCCCTAAGGACATCCCAACAGTGGCGGGGAGAGAGAGAGAAAGGGGCCGCTCGTTTAAAGGCCATGCCAGCGATACGTGCAGCAGAAGGAGCTCCAAAATGGAGCTCCTTCTGGCGCCCCTGAAAGGGCAACACAAGCGCCCTTCAGCGGCAGCAAGATGTAATGGCCACACCACGCTGTTTGGACGCGATGCGGCCATTATGTTAAAATGGCAGCGCCCATGTGAACAGGGCGCCGCCATTTTGTACGTACTCCATATGTACTAGGGTTGCGGGTGTCTAAAAAAGATGCCCCAGGCAACCCTAGTATGTACAAAATGGTCCATCTGGACAGAGCCCTTGTCAAGGTCTCTGAAATTTACAGGGAACATCTATACAACATACAGTCAGCTTTTTCATGGGCTTCTCATCTGCGGATTCAAGCATCCATAGATGTACCCACTCCATTCTCCGCAATGGCGGTGCACACATGAGGTCTATGTGCAATTGGGAAGAATGAGACTTGAGGTCCTGTGTTTTTTGCCATTCATGTGTGTTGGGGGGATGTTCAGAATGGAACCCCCTCAGATACCAAGGGCTGACTGTACTAGTGTCCTAACAATTTTTTTTGAAAATGTTTGGAATTTCTAATCCTAAAATAGTCAGAAAACAAAATAGATACAGAGGACTATCTTCCTATAAAATATGTCCTATTAAATACAATAGTAGAGTAAGATGATGACTCTAAGATAATTGGCAAGGTTTAAATTTTGGAATTTATATGTATTTCAATATTTTCAAGATATGGACAGTTGAATCCATGGATAAAGAATCTGTGGATGAGGAGGTGCAATTGTACCTTCATTATCTGGTTCAGTTTTATTTAGTCAGTCCCAAAATTTTTCTTCTACTGAGAGCATGAGATTCCTTGCTATCTAAAGGGGCCAAAGGAGAACCAGCATGTAGTAGTTTAATATGTTTATGTTTATTTATATACCGCTGTTCCAAAGATCATAGCGGTGAACAGCAAGTAATCTAATTAGCAAGTAAGCTAATTTGCCCCCAACAGTCTGGGTACTCATTTTAGTGACCTCCTCGGAAGGATGCAAGCCTGAGTCGAGCTTGGGCCCTTTTGCTGGTCTTGAACTCGCAACCTTGTGGTCTTGAGTGAATGGCTGCAGTACAGGCATTTAACCACTGCGCCACCAGGGCTCCATAGTTTGAGTATTAGACTAAGATCGCTGGAGACCAGGGTACAAATGAACTGAGTGGGCTTGGGCAGGTCACACCCTCAGCCTCAGAGAAAAGCAATGACAAACTGCCTTTGAACAAATCTTGATAGGAAACTTTATGGCAGGTTCACCTAAGCGTCACTATACGCTAACTAGCCCCTGCATCCACACCAGGGCTTAGCTTTCTTTGTCTATTGGCAGGAAAGTCTGGGACAGTGAAGGCAGTTACTTCCTCCAGTTCCCCCTTCCCCTCTTTGGAAGGCTCTCCCTCTGTATCCATTTTTAGAGGATTCATTGTGAGGAACAGGACCAAGTGGGAGCAAGGAAGCAAGATGTGGCTGATTTCTCCTTCCGCCTTCTTACTTGCCCTTAACAATCTAATCTTTCATTTCATTTTTAATGGTGCTTGGATGGGGCCACAGCAGCAATTGGAGGAGGCAAACCAGGCCCTTGCAGTGGGGGATACAGCTAGTGAAGCCCCCAATATACCATCCAATGGTCCAAGCTCAGGAGTCCAACTGGACCTCACATCATCCACTGTGACCTTGATCAAGATCTGCTACTGAAGGGCTTTTTGGGAAGAGAAGCCAAAGAAATAAACAAAGCTGAAAAAACCCACTCAGCCTGCATTAATCTATCAAGATTCAAGAACCATTAGAATTACTTTTCAGGACTTCTAAACTGTACAATCCCAGGAAAGAGGGAGCCTTACTCAGAGAGGACAGGGCCCCCCAGAATCTCCTCCATCACTTCCCGATGAAGGGCCTTTTGGCCTGGATCCAGCAGGGCCCACTCCTCCTCTGTGAAATCCACATACACCTCCTCAAAGGTCACCTGCAGAAAGAGAAAATTAAATCTTTCAGGTTGCTCAAGAAAACTGAAATGCTTACAGCATGCCATCCAAAGGCTCCTTATAGTGGCAACATGTGATGGAAGCAAACGAAAAGAACAAGATTCTGTGGGGACTAGGGAGTTTTGAAAGGGAGATAAGCACCCAGCCTAGCCCATTGTTGGCTCACTTGAGATCCTGTTCCCTACCTGATCTAGCCTCCCAGAAGGTGTTCTGAGTCCATCAGGGTGAAGAGATGTCCTTGTACACTTAGACCCAGTCCTTATTCCGCCTCCTGGGAGGAAGAAAAAAGGAAGGATTATTTCTAACCCTTCTCTCTACTTACAGTCCCTCCTACATGTGCAAATGCAGCATACACCATTTCCCACACCAGGTTTTATTGCACTGTTTTCTGTAGACATGCTACTCTAACTGGATATTGAAAATCTGTCCTTCTCCTATCCTTCTTCTCCATCTTCCTAGTGCCAACCTTGCTTTTAAAAGCTAGCTACAAAGAGAATGAAGAGGAACAGGAAGGCTGGTGAGGTATAAAATATCCTTGTAAAATATACTTCACTATCAGAGGCTTTGTTAACTTGGGGTATGCCTATAATTCCAAAGTGCTATAGTTAGGCTATATAAAATGGCCCAACTGCTGCAACTGATAGAGTCCAGGTATTTCAGACATATTTGAGAAGAGAGAATCAAAGAGGAAACTACTCTCTTAGCCCTTACTCATTGAGGAGGACATCCCTTCTCTGTCCTGTGTGATCCACTTCAGCCGCTGCCTTTGACTGGATTCAAAAGGACACTTCTCCTTCTCAGCCATCTCTGTCACAAAGAAGTCCTGCAGCAGAAGCAGAAATGTGGAGGGAGGAGAAAGAGAGAAACATTTGTTAGCACTGGGGGAAAACTGAGTCCATACACAGAAGACTGCCAGCCAGGAAAACAAAGGCCACTGCAAAGGCTAGAAGGAGCTGGAGACACAAACTCCTGCTCCTGAATAGAGTTTCACTCATGACTGCTGAGGTTCTTCTGAAGAGGCATTTAATCTTAGGAGCTTTTTGCTTTACACTTTTACAATGGGGCTAGGGCACTTTAAATGCTGTGCCTGCCTCCTGCTGCATTTTGGGATTTGTAGTTCAGTAAGGTTATGACATCCACTCAGCCCAACTCCACATGATATATTGTAGCATTTTTCCTCATATTCACAAACACAGTCTCGGATTCTGCTAGTGTTTCACCATCTTCCTGTCATGTCTCCACAGGGACAGTGCAGTTTGGAACTGTTAGGACTCATCTCCTTGCTCAAGTTGCATCAGCTTCCTCTGAGTCAGCACTTCCTCTTTAACCCACTGCATGCACCTGAGGCATTTTTACATCCCGGTGCAAAACCATATTGACCAAATTAGGAAAAGAAAGGAAAAGGACAAGGCCATGGGAGGCATCATCCCCTCTGTAGATGATTTCCAGGAAAACAACCACAACAGGGAAATGATAGCTAGATGTACATCATCATTATGATCCCCCCCCCATTTGTATCCCTTGTTCCCCCCTCCCCCTTCAGAACTTGGAATCATTGTGATTTACAACAAATAGAACAAGTAGAACAACAACAACAAAAACCCATAAAATAAATGCATACACAAATTATAGTTAAAAAACAGGCTATCTGCAGAATTGAAACCATTAAAACATAAGAGACTAATAGGAACGATTAAAACAATAGAAATACACTTCACTAAAACTAGTTTCAGTCTAAGCTTCCCAGGAAGGGAGTCCCAGACCCCAAGGGCAGCCACTGAGAAGGCTCCATCCCATGTTCCCACAAAATAGGACCATGAGGATAAACTCATATGGAAAATATGCTCCTTCAAAAAGCCTGGAAGAAAGCCAAACAGAGTGATACAGGAGATAACTAGCTGAATGAATTGTGCCTGGAACCAAATCAATAATATTGATTGTATTTTGTACTATGTATCATTTTAATGATGTAATCCCGCCTTGATCCGAGGGAGAGCAGGAAATATAAATTTTATTATTATTATTATTATTATTATTATTATTAACCACCAAACCTGCTTAAAAGGGGAGTCATGGGTTCCCTGTAACCAACCCCAGTTAGCAATCTGGCTGCAAACTGTGTCTTCTAGGAAAAGATTATCCCATCCAACAGAACCCCTTTTTCTTCAGAGTCATAGGCCCTATGCAGACAGGCCAAAATAAAGCTGCTTCTGGTCACTTTGGAGGTATGGTGTTTCAATGATGCATGCATCCTAAGAGTCTGGAAGCTGCACCAAAGCTGCATTCAAGTCCTTAGGACTGGAGAGTGGCTTTGGTGCAGCTTCTGGACTCTTAGGACGCATGTATCATTTAAACAGCATACTTGCAAAGTGACTCCAAGCAGCTTTATTTTTGGCCTGTCTTGTATCAGGCTATAGCTATGTAAGTCTGAAATATCAGTTTGCAAAGGGGTCTTCTAGCACCTTTGAGACTAACGGTGCAAAAGACATTGTAGCATAAGATTTCATAGACTTGGACTATATTCTCAAATCTATTTATCTTACAACTTCTTTCACAGTTAGTCCAAAGGTGCTACAAGCTCACTTGGCATGCCCCATTTTCCTGTTTACATTAAGTCTCTCTTTGTTCAAGAATTTTTGAAATCCCTTCCAAAGAAACAGTGATGTCCCCTCAAAATGATCAGATCAAACAACCTCACCTGCTCCTCTCCCTGCTTCTCCTCCTCTGCCTGGCTCAGGAGGAAGGCCTCTGCCAAGGCCACTGCTTGGGAAGTTGTCTCCGCTCCACACTCTCGAACCCAGCTCCCCATCTCTGGGGGAAGGACGGCCAGGAACTGCTCCAGGATCACCAGGTCCATCATCTCAGCCTTGGTGTGTCTTTCTGGCTTCAGCCACTGACAGCAGAGATTGTGGAGCTGGCTGCAAACCTCCCGGGGCCCCAAAGCCTCCTCCTGGAAGACAAACTGCCTGAAGTGCCGGCGCTGGACCTCAGAACTGAGCATCTTCTCCCCAATACAGCTCTGCATGGCTCTTCCCAAAAGAAGAATGGGGGGAAAAAGAGATCATGTGAATGAACTGTTCTGAAGATTCTCTTCAGAGGAGGAGATGCTTTACAACTAAATCCACATCACTCAGATTCTCAATGCAGCATCCTTGAACTTGCTCTCTCCCTATTGCCTTTCCTTTTTCTTGATCTCTTTTATAACATCTCTCTCTGCAGCAATGGTGTTGCTAAATGGGGGCTCTGACTCCTTCCTCAGTCCAGGCCCTTTGCCCTTTCCTCTTGCGCCAGGAGGCAAAGGAGAAGCCAACTCAGTCCACCTGCCCTCTGCCCTGTTCCAGCCAACAGCCCTTCTCCATCCAGCCTGGGGCTGTCCTCATCCAATGACTGCTTTTGCCCAGAGTCCCAATGTCTTTTCCTGGGTCTTTGTTACCTTGCAAGATAACACACCCCTTGAGGGGAGGATCTCAGACATCCATCTTGGTCCCAAAACCTGGCTCCCTTCTGGGCAAAGAACCCCGTCAGAAGCCTTACTGAAAACAAGACATACTGTATCCACAGCATTCCCTTCATCTCATCAATGATATATCTAAGTATATATATCTAAAGAGGTCCTTTGAATGCGATTTGAAGGACAGGAGTTGGCAGCATGAGCTTTCCTAGACCTGAGCCTCCTTCCTCAGATGCGTTTGGGTCCAAAGGCAAATGTTATTGAGCCCAAATGCCTCTGGCTTAAATCTAGGGAAGCTCCTTCCTTCCTTCCTTTGAGTCTCAAAGGGGCTCCAAGGCCTTCTCTTTAGCTCCTGGTTTTACAAACTCTGTCAGACTTCTGCCTTTGGACTCTAAGAGTAGACCCCCCCATTCTCTCTCTCTCTGTTTATACCTCTCTCAGAGTAAGAAATTTAAACACTCCGAGCTTATAGGTCTCAGTCTCTCTCTCTCTCTCTCTCTCTCTCTCTCTAAGGCTCACTTTCTCCTCAGAGTCTCTCTCTTTCACAGACACAGAGAGAGTGTGTGTGTGTGAGAGAGAAAAGAGGTCTGCACTCCTTCCTTCGCCTAGTACTGTAGTCTCTTCCTCTTCCCTCAAACTCCGCCCCCAAGGCAGCCTCCGAGCCCCAATTGGCCCGTTCCTCCCGCCAGTCAGACCCCGCCCACCAATCAGATCCACTGGGGTCCTCCTCCTGAGAGCCCTGCAGCCTTTGAGCAGGAAGAGAGCCAGTTGGAGAAATGGGTGGAACCTGAGGGAAGGGGCGTGGCTTAGTCCCACTTTCTCAGCTTCTGGACGACAAGGGCAAACCTCTTCAGAAAGAATGTGCCAAGAAAACCCATGATATGGCCTTAGGGG
>NW_024803489.1:0-7894 GCF_019175285.1 Sceloporus undulatus | reverse complement strand
TCAATCACACACTGGGCTACTGAGTAAGGGACAAAAACTTCCTACCCTCTCTACATTTGACCCCTAGTTTAAAGATGGCAAATCAAAATCATACACACTTAGCCACTGAAGCAGACACCTTTTCTTTCAGTAGTACTGTTATCCTGTTAGATATTTACCTTGGACAAGTAACAGTTTCTTCCTGACAAGACCCCATGGGTCTGAAATTCCTGTGGTACCCAAGTACCTGGGAGTAGATAGGCAGGTGATTCTGTTGGTGCCTGTCTGCATGATAGCTCCAGCCATTTTGAGATCAAAGCCACGCACTTCAAATCCAACTACTTCAAATATGCCAGCAGGCACTAGCCATATTTTGTGATGAACACCTCCTACAGTAGGCTCTCTGACACTGGAGGGAGATGTGCAGGTGGCCTTTATTTCAATGTGGTGGATAGGATCCCAAAGCTAGAAGCTA
Organism: Sceloporus undulatus; assembly: GCF_019175285.1. Taxonomy (NCBI): domain Eukaryota; kingdom Metazoa; phylum Chordata; class Lepidosauria; order Squamata; family Phrynosomatidae; genus Sceloporus; species Sceloporus undulatus. The sequence continues at coordinate 7,440 of NW_024803489.1, read as the reverse complement.
CTCCACTAAACCCTCACTGAGATATACAAGGCTTCAGCAGAAGCCATGCAGAGCAAGGCAGGCTGCCGATTCTAGCTTGACAAAGTAAACACCTCAGAGACCTGTTACAGACTGCCAAAATAAAGCTGCTTTGGGTCTCTTTGGAGGTATGCTATTTGAATGATGCATGGGTCCTAAGAGTCCGGAGGTCGCACCAAAGCCACACTCCATTCCTAAGCACTGGAGTGCAGCTTTGGTGCAGCTTCTGGATTCTTAGGATGCATGCATCATTTAAACAGCATACCTCCAAAGAGACCCAAAGCAGCTTTATTTTGGCAGTCTGTAACAGGCCAGAGAATACACCCAATGGTCAAGTTTGGATTGGCTAGTGTTTACAATTAGAACAGCCCTCCTTCCATTCCTTCATACTTTTTTTAAAAGTGTGTTTCTTCCATCTTGATTCAGGAGGGACTATAAAAAGGAGTACCCAAGAGGTCCATATGCATCCCTGTAAAAACCAATTCAACCTTGAGAACCAGTGCTTTTTAAAACCCTGGACCAATGCCGTTTTATTTTCTTTTGGGAATAAATAATCCGGACAACCGAAAAGTTTGACGACTGCCCACTCGGCCAGCCATATCAGATTGATCAGCATGAGGTAAAGAGAAAGTGGCTCAGGCAGTAATCCAGAATGAAATGAAACTGTAGGAATTAAGGAAAACCTAGTCAGTGCGACTATCACTGTGAAACCAGACGGCAGTATGGCATCAAGACATTGTGACTGGCTATTCCAGTCTAAGCAGTATTAAAAAATGGCTTCTCAAAGGCTTTTAAAATTGAGACATGTCGCCTGATTAATTACCTAGAGAGAGTAGCTTGACCATGGGTTTTACCTCTGAGTAAACATACTTAGGACGACGGTATTCCTTTCCAGATTCCTGGTTTAATTGGGTCTAGACTGGGGCAATGCCAGAATGGTAAGGATAATACATAGAGAAGGGATGTGGTGGGAAAGAGACAAAAGACGACCAGAACAGAAAAGAAATATAGAGTCAATAAGGGAAGGAAGACTAGTTGGCAAGAAGAGAACAAAGGGTGGGGGGGAAACAGAAGGAATAAGAAATGATATTTCAACTGTGGCTAACAGAGAAGAAAGGCTTCTGCAAAAATAAGTAGAATTATTAATAACCTGGAATTGCCAATGGAAAAACGTTAACAGGAGGAAATACAAGAGAACCAGCAACTTAAAAATAGACAAAGAACAACAACAAAATCCACAAAAGGAAAGAAAAAAACAATCTAATAGAATTTTAAAGAGGAAAACAATATGAGCCTGAAATGTTTTTCCTAAAACAAAGGTTTTAAGAAAGGGCATGTTTCCCCCGCGCTCTCTTTCTCTCTTTTCCAGAGTGCTAGGGATCTCGGTGGTGGAAGAACAAAACCACAAACCACAGCATTTCTAAATCAAAAGGCTAGTATTTGCCAAACGGTTTTTCACACCCTTGTCTACTGAGATTTATGCTTCTCGCATTTAGCTTTAACTAAGCCAGGCTTAAACAGTGATTAGTCCCACTTGGGAAACGCAATAGATTCCGATAAAATATAAATGTTCTGGTTGTGCATAATGCGCCAAATGCAATCAAAGCTCACAAGGCTGACAAGCAAATAACAAGATGGACATTCCTTTTTAAAAAGGGATGAAAGCAACACAGCCCCTTATTCCCAGTATTAGTTGCCTTAAAGGTAAACAGACTTTTTGCTCAGGCTGCATTTTCTTCTTCTTCTTCTTCTCAGTTCCAGTATTCTTATCTGCCTTTTGGCTCCCATGCAGTCGTACTTCTAGTTTATCTGAGTTTACTCAACAATATTTGGAGACACCTTAAAATCTTAAAGGGGGGGGGGGGCTTGCCCAAATGCCTTAGGCAGAGAGCCAAATGAAACAGTGTAACATAGCTGTGTGTGAACCAGAATGCCTGATCCAATCTGCCCGGTGTACCAAGCCATATCACATATGTAAGGAGTCTTGGGGATGAGGTTAATCTAACAGGCAAGAGAACAGGGCAGTGAGATCTGACCTGTGAACAACATGCAGCACGATCCCATGCACCAGTTTGGCTAAACTGAAAGGACTGCTAGAGGAATGCAGCCCAATGCTAATCGTGTTTAATAGACTGCAATGCAAAGTTCGCAGTCGTAAGGCTATGCCCCCACTATCTAATATGAAATTGCATTCGTTTAATGTCAGAAATCAGGCGAAGTGACACCTTCTATGGCCCCACTTCCCTCATTTAGAAGAGGGCCCGCTTTTCTTCACGGACCTTGCTTTCCTAATGCTGTAGGGCCTGACAACTCAATGGCTGTTCACATTCAACAACCTGCTTTAAATGTTTTCTGAACCAAGATGCTAATCCTAAAACATCCCAGAAAGATCTTCCATTCAGGACAAAGCTCAAAGCCTATGAGGCTGTTGATGCATTGATACATCCATCAAGCGAGAAAGAAAACAAACATTACAGGGAGGATTCTTGTTTTCTTCAGGGGAATAAACACAGGACAAAATTTGCTTCCTTGATTTGTTGTTTTTTTTACTGTCACAAAAAACAAGCAAAGGAAAAAGAGAGCGCTAGTTCCCCACGCTGTTCACACGAAGCAGTAAATAAGGTGCATCCCTCTGACTTCAGTAAGAAATTAGCATTTCAAAAATATGGCACCAGCTCCCCTCCTCGAACTCCAAGCCGTGTCTAATAATGCAAGGAGCAGATTGTCTCCCCTCGTTTCCTTAATTTGTTTCATCTAAAAGCAATTCGCTCAACATCTTGTCGCCCTCTGGCAGCTCGGTTTACTTAGCCACACTTAATTTCTCATTTGGACCAAAACAAACTCCTCCGAAGTGCCACTGGCTGAAGGGGAAGGGAAACAAACTCCTTGTTGAGTAGCTATACCAAGAGATTCACTATACAGACACAAACACATGCAGCTTGAGAGAAGCAGTTATGGTTATTATGATGATTCTTATTATTATTTAGAGTATTTATACTCTGCTCTTCAGCCACAAAGTGGGCCCTGGGCAAGAAAAGCACAATATACAGGGAAGGCTTTCCACTCAGATGAAATGAAAAACGGTATCTAAGGACCCAGGTTGTTTCAGCCAGGTGTAGGCAATGGAGAACCTTATAAATAAAGAAGGTAAACACAACTTTTATTTGTATCCCGCTTTTCTAATGCAGGGCAATCAAAGTGGCACAGCACCAATACACAGCACATGATACATAGGTAAGACAATATCTAACACACACACCCCTTAAAAAAGAATTAAACGTAATGCAGTTACAATCAATCTGTTAAAACAGAATATTATCAACAGTGCAATAATCCAATGGGCAACTACCTACAAAAACAACTGTGTTTTCTTTAGCCTTTGCTCTATCCTTTGACTTTCTAACAGCTGGAGCAAAGCCAGTGATGGCATACTACCTAAGAAGGGGAGAATTTGGTCATATTCTCTTTTGCCTTTGCACTGAGGTCTGCTTTTTCTTGGTCCAGTTGGAGAAGGCATACTGGACATGCTTTTGAGTGACACAGAAGTCTCTCCAAGCCCTCTTTCCTATGGTGGTTTCATCCTGCCGTTTGTGTGCCGGCAAATACAAAACACCCATTTCTTCTCCATGCAGTTTCCATTCAAGACAAGGAGGGGTTTGAGAAGGGGGGGAGGGCTGGAAATGGCCCAGTAAACCAGAAAGGACACTTTCAGGTCTAGTCCCATGTCTTTCTCTAAAACCACACACAAACCCAGACTTGCCACTGAGGATTTGCCTGCTCTCATCTACACATCTTCCAGCGTGCTCTCCTAATTCATCTCCCCTAAAAACTTGAGCTTCAAACTGAAAAACAAAAGGGTGGGCTAGGAAATCCCAGCAGTGGCCACTGAAACTTCAGAAGTCTTGGTGTGCATTCTGTGTGGATAGAGGTGCTTTAAGAGAGAGGGAGGGCAGAAAGGAGTGCATTAACAGGTGCAGCAGGTTCATCCCCACACTTGCTGAGCGCAGGTGAGAGAGAGGAAGGGAGGAAGAAGGTCACATTCAACCACCCTCTTCCTGAGAAAGCCTCCCTTCCAAACTCCAGAGAAGGGGAGGCAAAGGAGGAAGGGAAAACCAACGCCAAGCTACGGAGCAGAAAGAGGGCAACCTTCTGCTGCCATCTCCGGAATCACAGAATGGTAGAGTTGGAAGAGACCGCAAGGGCCATCCAATCCAACCCCATTCTGCCATGCAGGAACTCTCCATCAAAGCACCCCTGACATCCAGCCTCTGTTTAAAGACCTCCAAGGAAGGAGGGAGTCCGAGGGAGTATGTTCCACTGTCGGACAGCCCTTACTATCAGGAAGTTCCTCCTAATGTTGAGGTGGAATCTCTATTCCTGCAGCTTGCATCCATTGTTCCAGGTCCTAGTCTCTGGAGCAGCAGAAAACAAGCTTGTTTCCTGCTCAATATGACATCCCTTCAAGTATTTAAACAGGGCTATCATACCACCCCTTAACCTTCTCTTACCCAGGCTGAACATCCCCAGATCCCTTAGTCTTTCCTCATAGGGCAAGGTTTCCAGACCCTTCACCACTTTAGCTGCCAACCGAGGAGAAAGTGGAGGGCAAGGCCGAGGAAGCAGCGGGGATTCTGGACCCCGAAGAATATCTAAAGGGTTATCATGTGAAAGGGGAACTAGTGAGAGGGCGACATGTTCGCAAGGCGGATGGTGCTGAGTCGGGATGGGAAGGGGCTGCTGGCTTCTTGTTGGAAAGCCCCGCTCTGCAAAGAGATGGATTGAATGGGAGAGGAAAGGAGACTCGTTGCAAAATTAAAGGAGCCCTCTCTCTCTCTCTCTCTCTCTCTCTGCTGGCTGGTCCTGGAGGACCCCAGAGGAGGACTTCTGGTCAAGCAGAGCCAGCTGGGCATCGCTCCGGAGTCTCTCTCTCTCTCGAGGGCCATCCATCACAGCAAGGGAAGCAACAAGCGCCCCTTAGGCAGAGCAGTGGCAAGGAAGGGGGGTAGTAAATAAGGTAGGAAAGCCCCCTATTTACATTGGGCCCTGGTCCTGGCAGAGAGGGGCAGCAGGAGCAGCAACCCAAGGGCTTCCCCGCTTCCAAAGAAAGAAGCTAGCTGCAGGCAGAGGTCTTTCGCAGACCTGAGCCTGGGGAAGTCGGTTCAAGTCTAAAGGAAAGCTTATGCCATGAATGATCAAGTCTAGCTTATGCCATGAAAGCCAGCTCCTTCCTTCCTTCCTTCCTTCCTTCCTTCCTTCCTTCCTTCCTTCCTTCCTGTGAGTCTCGAAGGGGCCGCAAGAGCCCTTTGCGACCCGATTCTGCAGATAACCAAAAAGCTAGAGTGTCTTTGAATCCGAGGTCCGTCCGAAGTTAAGCCCCGGACCAAGGATTGGCCATGAGATGCCGGGGAAAAGCACCCCTCTTTTCTCTTTTATCGGATTTTATGTTTGCTCTATGATTTGGGGTGAGAGGTTGGGGAGGTTGGGATACATTTCAATTGTCTTTAACTGCATTTGGTTTGTGATGCGTTGTTTTGAAATGTTGCGATCCGCCCTGGTTCCTTGGGAAAAGGCGGGGTGGAAATAAATCATTATCATCATCATCATTATTATTACTATTGTTATTACTATCCAGGGAGGGCTCCGAAGAGGCCAGATCGGGGCTCCTCTGCTTGGATCCAAGAAGGGGACCCCCTTCACACTCGGTCTCTCTCTCTCTCTCTCCCCCGCCATCCTTCAAACCAAGCCCCTGAACAACTCCAAAAGGGCGAGGAAAGACCTCTCCCCTTCCAAGCTCGGCAGCCCACCCTCGGATCAGCCCCAGCCCAAGCCCCAGATCCGGCGGGACCTTGTGGGCCACAGGTGCCGCCGACTTGCGAGGCATCCCTCCCGGCCTCCCTCCGACCAAACAAACCCCCTTTTTCCCAGGGAAGCATCCTTTCCAAAAAGCCGGGGGGCATCGGGGAGGCCAACCAGAAGACCCCCCCTCCAATCCCGACAAGGAAACCAACTTCTCCCCTTTGCAAAGACCAAGCAAGACCTCCACGATGCCACGAAATAGCCATGCCAGAACAACTCTGCCCATCTCCAAGAAGGATCCACATCCCCCAAAGGAAGCCAGAGAGAGATAGAGGAAGGAAGCCCAAGGAAGCGCACCTGACTGCGCGGCGGCCAAGCGGAGGATCCCGGCGACGAAGCAGCAGCAGCAGCAGCAGCTCACCCAGGAAAGGAGCTCCGGGCCGGGCTTCATCTTGCAGGAAAAGGGTCCCGGGAAGAAGCGGGTCTCTCGCAATCCCTTTACGGCTCCCCCTCGCAAGTCAGTGGTGACATGGTCCAGGACGCATTGGCAGCAGCAGCAGCAGCAGCAGCGGCGGCATCCTCCCCATCCTCTCTCTCTCTCTCTGGCCGCTTGGAAGGGAGGGCTTCCTCCCCTGGAGCAGAGAGGGCTCCCCTGTCCCCAAGCCTTTGGGGGTCTTCCCTCTCAGCCTCGTCCTCTTCTTGCGACGCAACTCCCCCCAAAAAGTTGGTGCCAGGCGGTTCAAAGCCAAGGCGAGCGCTGCCTCACACCTTCTCCTCCTCTTCTCCTTCTCTCTTCCTTCTTTCTTCCTTTCCTCAGCTTGTTTCTCGTGGAGTTTCCTCTTCGCTGCTGGAGCAAAGAAAGCCTCCTCCAAGCCTCAGTCCCCACAGCCTCCCAGACTAGAGACCCAGAAGAGTGACAACCCGAGCTGGCTTTCCCGCCTCCTCCTCCTCCTCCTTTCCTTCCTCTCCTTCCTCCTCCTCCTCCTCCTCTCCCACAAAAGGGGGAGGAGCCTCTCCAGCCTGGCACCGCCTCCCTCCCTCCCTCCTCAGCTCAAGCCCCGCCTCCCTCCTCCTCCCTCGCGCCCCCAAAATCCCCGGGAAACACCTGCTGTCACTGGAGCCCAGAGAGGGAGGGAGGAGGAGGGAAGGGTCTCTTTTTGGCACGAGGCTTTCCAGGGAGCAGCAGCAGCAGCAGCAGCAGCACTGGCAGCAGAGCGAGGGAGGAGGAGGAGGAGAGAAGGGAGTTCTGGGTCTTTGGGGGAGCCTTGTTTTGGAGGCTGAGCAGAGACAGCGGGAGAAATGGGGGGGGGTTCTTGAGGGTCGAGACTCAGCATTCTCTCTCTCTTTTTATTTCTTCCTTTCTTTCTCACACTCTCTCTCTCTCTCTCTCTCTCTCTCTTTCTTTCTGTTTCTCTCACTCTCTTCCTCTCTCTCTCACTCTTCCTTTCTCTCTCTTCCTTTCTCTCTCACACACACACTCTCTCTCTTTCTTTCTGTTTCTCTCTTTCTCTCACTCTTCGTTTCTCTCTCTCGCTTTGTTTCTCTCTTCTCTCTCTCCCTCTTTCTTTCTTTCTTTTTCTCTCTCTCCTCCTTTCTTTCTCTCCCTTTCTTCCTTTCTCTCTCTCT
>NW_024803488.1:0-7898 GCF_019175285.1 Sceloporus undulatus | reverse complement strand
TTCCTTTGGACTTCAGACTTTGCAAAAAGGTGTTAATGGATATTTCTTCCTGGATTCATCAATAAAGCTTCTTTTGTTTCAAATGAGTTTGATTTTTTGAGCACAGGACTGACTCTAGACCTGACATTGCAACTTCAGGCTGATGCCGCTTGTCTGAGAGATTGAGACTGTCCCATTGTGACCTCAGTCTGCTGCTCCTTACCTGGAAGATTGATACTGGCCCATTGTGACTTCAGTTTGATGCTGCTTGCCTGATAAATTGAGACAGGACTATTGTGACTTAAGGCTGGTGCTCCTTTCCTGCAGGAAAGATGGGACTATGATCACTTCAGACCTGGAGGATTGATACTGGTCCTTTACGACCTCAGGCTTACACGCATTGCCTGAGAGATAGAGACTGGTGCAGTGTGATTTCAGGCTGTTGCTCCTTTCCTGATGGATTGAGAAAGGACTATTGTGACTTCAGGCTGATGCTTCTTTCCTGAAAGACTGGGAATGGTTCATTGTGACCTCAGGCTGATTCTTGTTGCCTTAGACATTGAGACGGGCCCATTGTGACTTCAGGTTGGTGCTCCTTACCTGAACAAATGAGACTGGCCCATTGCGATCTCAGACTGATGCTCCTTATCTGAAGGATTGACACTAACTCATTGTGACTTTGGGCTGATGTTCCTTCCCTGAAGGATTAAGATGGGCTTATTGACTTCAGGCAGGTGTTCCTTACCTGAAGGATTGAGCCTGTCCCATAGCAACCTCAGGGTTATGATCCTTGCCTGAAGGATTGACACTGTCCCATTGTGATCTCATCCTGAGGCGCCTTTCCTGAAAGATTGTGATGGGACTATTATGAGTTCAGGCTCTTTACCTGAAGGATTGAAACAGGACTATTGTTTTCCTTACCAGAAGCATTGAGGCTGTCCTATTGTGATCTCAGAATCATAGAATCATAGTTTAAGGAGAGATCTGAAACAGGACATGAAATCTGAATTGAAGACAGAATTAAGAGTAATCAAACTATCTCTGGAGGAAGTCAAGTTACCACAAGAACTGACAAATTGGAAGAAAAGTCTCAAATATTAGAAGAAAAATCTGCTTTTTTAATTCAAGAACAGGAAATGCAACTGGATGCTAAAGCATTGGATGATTTAAAGCAAAGGGAAACTCATTGAAAATAAGAGGACTAAAGGAAATCCAACATGAAAACCTCTATGAATATCTTGTTCCAGCGTTAGCTGATTATATGGAGATCTCCTATCAGGATTTCATTAATGATGTCAACAAAACTTCAGGATTAACTCTCAGATTGCAAAAGACAAAAGCCTCCCCAGGGACATTGTTATTTCTTTTGTGAGGAAATAAATACGGGATGAACTTTTATTTTTTGAGATATGAAAGCCCTTTGGAAATAGAAGGTTGTGCGATAAAAATCTTTAAAGACATCCTGAAAAGAGTTCTTCAAAAAAGGGAGAATTACAAATTAATAACAATGAACCTGAATAAATATAACATTCTTTATAAAAGGGAAAAGCTGGAGGGAATCTCAGTAAAGTGGAACCAAAAACGGTTCAAACTGAACACGGATCAAAAAGCGAAAGATTTCTGGATTAAATATGGCAAGAGGATTGAAAATGGACCTGGAAGAAGAAATGACAAAAGAAGTGATGATATACAGTGGTACCCCGGGATACGAAAGCACCGCCTTACAAAATTCCCGGGATACGAAAAAAAATCAATAGGAAAAAACTGTTCCGGGTTACGAAGGTTTTTTCAGGTTACGAAAAATTTTTTGGTGCTTTTCGGCGCTATTTCGCACGAAATCGCGGCTTTTTAGCGCTAGCGCCTATGGCTTTTTCGGCTTGCGAAAGATTTCGGGTTACGAACGCGGCGGCGGAACGAATTAATTTCGTAACCCGGGGTACCACTGTAGACCAAAACAATGAACAAAATGGGAATCTAAACGATTACACGGAACCAGGACAGATTGACAGTGAAGAAATAAAAGATGATGATGAGAGGAATGCGACAGAGGAGGGAGACTGAAAAGAAGAGGAGTTAAAGGTAAATATGGAAATATTAGACCTAATAAAGGGAAAAAGAAGGGAAACTATAAACCCCAACAGATAGACAAATCTGAATATGGACATTTTATCATGGAAGATAAAAGGAGTAAACTCACCTATAAAGAGAAAGTAAATATGTCACTATTTAGGGAAACTTAAGAAAGATGTTGTCTGTTTACAAGAAACATAAGGCAAAAGGATATTAGATTATTAAAGAACAAGAAAGTAGGGAATCAACAAAAAAGAAAGAGGGGATTGTGATGTATGTAAAAGAGATGATTACAGCAAAGGAAGTGTCCAATGATGTAAATGGCCATTATCTTGGGGTTGAAGTGAACCTTCAGGGCAAAAAAATATTATTGGTTGGAATATATGGCCCCCAGGGAAAAAAATATCAATTTTTCAATCAATATATAATTTGATGACAGACTTAGATTATAGAGAAATAATAACGATGGGGGACTGGAACGCTGTAATTAACCCTTTACTGGACAGATCTTGTAGTAAAGCCAGGAAAAAGGACCAAGGAAAGCTCCCCATGTCCTTTTTTAAACTGATGGAAAATCAAAACTAGTAGATGTTTGGAGACATCTCTATTGGGAGCAAAGATTACACCTTTTTTTCTGACAGACATAAGACTTATTCTAGGACTGATTTTCTTTTAGCTACTAAAACATTAGCTGTGCAAATTTTGGAAATGGAAATTTTACCAAAATCCTATAACCAGGAAAGTTAAGAAAGCTAAAACGTCATTTAATTGGTCACTGAATGAAAAACTACTACAATTTCCTAAAAGCGTAGAGAAAGCAAAACAGACTCTTTAATGGTATTTTGAAGGAAACGTGGGGAAAGACACTGATCATATAACAAATTGGGAAGCGTCGAAAGCCATGTTAAGAGGTTTTTATATAAAACCTAATGTGGAATACAAGAGAAAAAGCCAAGAAAAGACTCAGAAAATTCAAGAAGAGCTGAAGAAGAAGGAAGAGGTTCTCCAAAAAAACCCAACCGATGTAAAGACAAAATAAAGAGATTAAACTTCTACAAAAACAACTCTCTATTATGCTAATTGAAGAGATGGAGAACAAGCTTAAATATCTCAAATTAAATAATTTCCAACAGTCTAATAAACCAGGGAAGCGGTTATCTTATAAACTTAGGGAAAAGAAAGAAAGGAAGATGATAACGAAGATTCAAGTTGGTAAGAGGATAGTCACAGAACAAAGCAAAATAAAAAAAGGCCTTTCATAAATTGAATGGGAAATTGTATAACCAAGAGGAAGAAGATTTGGACAAGATGAATTCCTATTTACAAAACAATGAATTGCCTAAAATAACTACAGAACAAAGAAACCTTTTGAACCAACCAATAACCGCAACCGAAGTCCTAAACGCTATTAAATGCAGTGAATCAGGCGGTGCTCCTGTCCGGAGGGTTTCCCTGCCTTGTACTATAAGACATTTCATTTAGAACTAATCCATCCACTAAGAAACATGATGAACAGTATAAGAGAAGACACTTTTCCACCAACCTGGAAAGAGGCGGTAATTTCCTTGATACCCAAAGACGAAAGAGATCCAACACAACTAAGGAACAATAGGCCGATTTCTCTACTCAATGATGACTATAAGCTGTATGCAAGTATCTTGGCAGAGAGAATTAAAACAATAGTACCATTAGTGATACATAGAGATCAAAGAGGGTTCATCCCCAAAAGATATATTAAAGATAACATTAGGCATTTTGGAGATTTGATTGAGTATCACGAAATTAATATCGATAAGAAATTGGCTGCCTTTTTTTGATATTGAAAAGGCTTTTGATAACGTTTCATGGAATTTGTTATTTGATGTCATGCAAAAGTTGGAACTGGGGGATAGGATTTTAAGTTGGGTACAAGCCATATATCAAAAGCAACATGCAAGACTTAATGTGAATGGAGAGAGATCTGAAATGATAAACATCTACAAAGGTACCAGGAAGGGATGCCCTTTGTCCCTTTGCTTTTTGTGCTGATTATGGAAGTGCTGTTACAAAATGCAAGAAATAACTTGAAGATTAAGGGAATAAAGATTAAAGGAACTGAACACAAAACCCAGTCATTTGCGGATGACCTTATTGTAACTATTAGTGATCCCATTAATGACTCCAAAGAACTAATAAACGTATTCAAAGATTTTGAATTAATTTCAGGATTAAAATTAAATAAAGATAAAACAATGATACTAACTAAAAATATGACGATATCGGAAGTAAAAGAGTTAGAATCAATTACAGGTTTTAACTCAAGTAAAAGAACTAAATACGTAGGAATTTGGGTTTCAAGTAAGAACTCTGATTTATTCCCGAATAACTATGAAAGATTGTGGTCCAGTGTTAAAAAGGATTTAGGAAATTTGAAAAACTTGTATCTATCACTGTTGGGAAGAATTGCTGTGGTCAAAATGAATATATTGCCATTTATTCTATTGATCAATTTTTCTATTGATTTGAACCAATGGGAATATTCGTGGATAAAGCGACTGAAATATCCCTGTAGCCAGAACCTTAGAGAAAACTATTGTAAAGTCTACTTCTGATGGTACCTAACTCCCCTTAAGATCAGCAAAATGTATACTAATTGTACCAACCTGTGTTGGAAATGTGGGAAAGAGCAAGGCTCAATCTCTCGCATGTGATGGACTTGTCGGGAAGCATGGAAACTTTGGAAATCAATCTTCTTTGAAGTCAAGAAAATAACTGCCATAACTCTGAAGTCTTTTTGTTAAATATAATTGATCTTGATTTAGAGAGCAAATATGGTAAAATATTATTTTATATGTTATCAGCGGCAAGAATAATCTGCACCCAGAAATGGAAGCTGAAAGAAATCCCTATTAAGGAGGACTGGATGTTCAAGTTATTAGACACGATGGAGATGGACAATCTCTCGAGAGAAATCAGGAATGGATCCAAGAATGTATATAAAGAAGATCGGAATGACATTATGCTCTTTCTCCAAAAAGAATGGGGGAAATGCTGTTCTGGGTATAGATTATGTTGAAGTGGAAGTGAAGGTTTTGTTTCTCAGGGTGATAACAGCTGACAGAATGTATATGTGAATATTGGTTAACTCTAATGATATGTAATTTAGAGAGGACTCGTTATGATAATTATATATATGAAATGAAGATGACGGGGGAAATGTAATTGTAGGAACAAGCATAATTAGAACGTCTATTATTATTGTTAAATAGATAATTTAAACTAGAAAACGACGGGATAAAGAGATAGTCTGACAGTAAGGAAGTAATGTTTGAGAACATAAACATGGCAGATAGTAGTTTTGTGTTATGATATATTTTGGATGATCATCAAATTTTGTTTTTATATGTTTTTAAAATTTAATAAACATTATTTTATATATATATATATATATATATATATTCCTGTGTGGAAATGAAGGTTGACATTTTAACAGGCTCTTCCCAGATCATTGGAAACTGAGAAGAATATTCTTTTCCACTTCCTTGGAGAGACAGGATGAAGAAGATGTAATTTAGCCTCCTTGTTTCTAGCCAGATGGAGGATGCAGAGTAGAGAGTGATTCCCCTGCAATCTTTGCCAGTTGAAGCAACAAATCAATTAAGGCTTGCAGTTATAACATTAGCAAACAATCAGTTATTAATACTTAGACCAAAGGCCATTTGCATACAAAATGTTAAAATACAATACAGCTCTAGCTTTCTAAAGCCGCGCATCTTGTCTCTCCACTTACACTACCCCGCTTCAGCCTTTGTTTGTGAGGCATTTCTGAGCGTCCAGACTAGGAGCCGTTTGGACGCAATTTAGAAGCGGTTTAGTCGTTGTTAGGTACAAACCCTTGAAATGTTTGTGTAATGACTGGGCTCCAGTCAATGGAGGTCTTCTTCAGGCAGTAAAGAGAGGTTTATGCAAATGCAGAATCACTGGTACGGAAGGCTCTCTTGACCAATCAGAGAGCAAGATGAAGGTCCTTCTGGAAGCTTCTGTGAGAAGGAGATATAAGGCCTGAGAGACCAAGAGACAGTTGGGGGAATTGTGTCGGTTGGAGATCGAGAGAGAGAGAGTTAAAGAGCGGATCTTGGAAGTTAGTCTCAGAATTGGACGCTTAGGTTTATTTATTATTTTAAGAGTTTGTATGAGTTGAACATTATATACTTACAAATATTGTACCTGCAAGATTCTCAATATCTTGTGTGACTTATATTTTAGTTATATTTCGTTATTTATAATACATATCTCCTTGGAGTATCTACTACTCGACGCTCCTTTTACACGTGTTTTGGCTCAGTTGATGCTTGGAAGATCAGTAAAGAAGTAGAAATAAGGTTCCTTACCTGGTCCCAGTGTAGGTTAAGGGAAATCCTCTTATAATTCACTGGATGATAGCAGAGAGATTTGAGGAATGTAGGGGTCTGCTGGGCTAAGAGCCATAATGTCTAAATGTATAATTATCAATTTGTAATTCACTCCGATAGCCTTTTGACTGAAGAGAGGGGTATAAAAACATCATCATCATCATTATCATCATCATTATTCCAGGGCCGCAGTTTGGCTGCTTGGACCACCGGAGATCATCACAGTGAGTCAGTTGGAAAAGTCCATCTCACTCCAGAAAATAAAGGTACTTGAGGAGTTTGCACTCTGCGTCTTTCTGTAATAATAGCTACAAAACTGATAATAGCATTTGGGACATTTAGTCTTTTAAAAACGAATATGGCAGATTTAAATGCTGCTTTAAAACCTCTTTCCATCTGCCAGCTTTGTGCTGGTTTTGGGGGAAATGAGAAAATGTTGGGAGGGAGGGACTGCCAACAGAATTAGGAGATGCATTGCAGGTTATGGGCAATTTGCAGCCAAGAAAGGTCCAAAACACACGGCAGCAATAGCCCAGTTTTAGAGCTCTTTCACTGCCCTGGCCCAGTGCTAGGGAATCCTGGGAAATGGGGTTTGTTGTGGCACCAGAGGTCTCTGACAGAGAAGGCTCAATGTCTCACAAAACTACATTTCCCAGAATTCCCTAGCACTGAGCCACAGCAGTTAAAGCGGTCTCAGATTGGATTATTGCTGCAGTGTGTTTTGGACTTAGGCTACCCTTGGCAAATCACACTCTGTCATCCTCAGAGTATGGCAATGGCAACCCCTCTCTGAAGAAACCTGCCAAGGAAACCCCATGATAAGGTTGCCTTAGGGTTGCCATAAGTTGGAAACGACTTAAAGACACGCATGAAGAACGGAAAATAGTCTGCACCTATTTCACAGATTGTACATGGGAATGGGCGGCAGTGTGATGCAGTGGTTTGAGTGTAAGTTTACAACTCTGGAAGCCAGGGTCCAGTGCCCCACTCCTCCATGAAATCAGCTGGGTCCCTTGGACAAGAAGCCACACTCTCAGCCTCAGGGAAGGCAATGGCAAACCTCCTCTGAACAGCTCTTGCCAAGAAAACCGCAGGAGAGGCTCCCCAGAAGTCGACAATGACTTGGAGCCACACCACAAAAAACTACAAAGCCACAAGAAAGATCCAGCGTGGTTTAGTGGCTGGAACATTGGACTATGACCCTGGAGACCAGGGTTCGAATGCCCTCTTGGCCATGGAAACCCACTGAGTGATCTTAGGCAAGAAGTCACACTCTTTCGGCCTCAGAGGGAGGCACTTGCAAAACCACTTCTGGACAAATCTTGCAAAGAAAAGCTGCAAAGGCCTTCCCTTAGGTTTGGCATAGGTCAGAAACAACTTGGAGGCACACAATGACAACAAGAGCAGTAAGATCACTAACACAAAGCAGCTAGGTAGAAAGAAAGAAAGAAAGAAAGA
>NW_024803487.1:0-7899 GCF_019175285.1 Sceloporus undulatus | reverse complement strand
TTAGAATGCAGACAATAAGTCCAAAACAAATTTGGCTGGCTGTGACTTTAAGGGATCCAAATTATTTGGGGATGCCTTGAGAGAAGTGCTGGTTGAGACCAGGGACAAGAAGAAGGCATTGCCATTGTTTAGATGGAGGGGCATTAGCATCTTATGCCCTTATGATAGATTGGCCCAGCCTTACACCTTTTCTGTGGCGGTGATGCTGTCCAAGGTCTTGAGAAAGTTCAGAATGGAGAAGGCAGAGGTAATCCTGATAGCCCCCAGGTGGCTTTGACAGCCCTGGTTCTCTTGATAGGAGAGCACTGTCAAGGCCTGTAGCTTGAAAGCCTTAAGATTGGAGGTCCATCACTCAGATACTCTGCAAGCTGAAGTAATAGCTAAAGAACAATACCTTACATTTAAGGAATGTCAAGGTATTGTTCTTTAGCCATTACTTCAGCTTGCAGAATATCTGAGTTAAGGGCTTTGTCAGTCAGGGAGGAATTATTAATTTTCCCTCAGGATTCTTTGGTACTTCGCTTGGATACCTCCTTTGTTCGAAAAGTAAACTCTACATTCCATCATTCTCAGGAGATTGTCCTGTCCAGATCCCAAAGCCCCACAGGAGAAAGAATGATACATCATGAGAAGAGAGGACTCATTAGAAAAAAAACAATAATGCTAAGAAAAGGGGGGAGGAGTAGAAAGAGGGGAAGACCATTTGCTAGATGGATGGATTCTATTAAGGAGGTCATGGGTGTGAATTTGCAGGAACTAAGGAGAGCAGTTGGGGACAGGGAGTCTTGGAGATGTCTCATCCACAGGGTCACCATGAGTTGAGATCGACTCGATGGCAGTTAACAACAACAGAGTAACCACTTGGACTTCTTCATTCTCTTTTGTCAGACATTGTAAAATTGACAAATTTGCTTCGGAAGACATTTTGGGAGACATGTTCTGTGGCAGGTGGTGGGTTCCAGTTAGGTCTGGCCCACCCTAGATTGTAGAGACCACTTGTGTAGGTCCCAGCTTGAAGGAAACTCTCCCCACACTGCTGAAAAACTGAACATTGATACTTACTGTGAAGGTTCCTCTTCAGCAGTGATGGGGAGGGATTCCTTGAAACTGGTGATTTCAAAAGGTTCTGTGTTTAGGGTAGCAAATGGTTTGTTGTCTGGAGCTTTGTGATTCCATCACTGGGGAGGTGGCCTGGCTTGCTCCTTTGGGATGGTGGGTTTGGATTGACAGGTAATTTGCCTTGCCTATATGGAACAAGAGCCAGCTTGAAAGAATTTCTCCCTATCACTCCTGAGAAAGAACCTTCATGGTAAGCATCAATGTTCTGTTTTAGGCCTTCAAAGCTATTTTAACCTATTGGAAATGTTTAGTATGTTTTTTATCTTGTTTCAGTTATTTATGATTTTAATTTATAATTGTTGAAAATGGTTACATTAGTTTATCTGACTGTCGTCTTGAGATTTCATGATGAAAGGACAGAATAAAGATACTTTAATAAGGGGTACACTTCAGTTTGGGGATGAGTGTGCTGAATGTGAAATGAAAGAATCGAAATCAACATGAATTTCTTTTAAAAAATATGTTTTCCAGTATCAATAACCCTTATGATCTGAATATATTTTCATCATCAAGACTCCCATCATCATTCATGTATATGTCATAATGAATGCTAATAATTTTACTATGCTTTCTGCTTGCTTAAAAAGCCTGTTAAAAGAACAGAAGTCCTTACTGATAATTAAAACTAAAAGCTGCAAAACACAAACGGATTATTAATAAATAAAATTAAGCAATGCGTGAATCAAACCCTTGTTTAATGAAATATGTATATACAGTGGATCCTCCATATTCACTTGAGTTAGGAGCACAGAACTCCTGTGAAAGTGGAAAAACCACAAATAAAAAAAACACCTCTCTAGGAATCTCTAAGTCCTCCAGCTTAACTCTGTGATCAGTTTCCAGCTGAGTTGCGCTAGAGAACCTAGAGAGAACATATTAATCAAATCCGCAAGTAACCAAATCCACAAAAGTCAAAGCCACGAATGTGGAGTGCTGATTGTATAAGTAAATAGAAACATTTCCGTATCTTTCCCCCCAATTCCTAGCATCTCCCACTCAAAAGGTTCAGGTAAGGCTGTGGGTCCCAGAATCCCCCAACCACATAGGGAATTCTGGGAGCCATGGTCCAGAAAGAAAGTTTTTCCAGCTTTGCATTGGTCTGCCTACAGCTCATTTAGCTATGCACCCTGGGCTTACCAACGTCTACCCAGAATACCAGATAGAGGTCTTTCCCAGTCGTGATTCCTGCATTTATTTCAGAGAGATAATAGAGGCTAAATAATGTAGTGCCTTCTTTAAGCAAAAAAGATACTCCACTGTAGAGTAAGGACCCGCTTCTAAACAAATCAAAGCACAAAGCTGTCTTATGGCTGGCTTGCACCAATAGCCAATGTCAGTTGTGTTGGTCAACTTCAGCGGATTCAAAGGCCAATTTTGAGCCAACCACAGGTTGCATCCCCAACAAAACTGTAGACCCCAATTATTCCAAATCAGAAATGACCAGAAGTTCACGTCCAATTTTTTTTTTAAACCACGCACAGTAAACACAGAGGTGAATGTCTACTCTTTGGTGTTCCTAGGAATGTGATTCCCTTAGTTTTGAACACCAAATAGACACACAGCTAGAGACTTATATATAGGAGGATAGCTTCTGGACCCTGCAAATATAGACGGAGTGCTGGTTGCACGTGGCCAACAAGCTTCATGTTGCTCTCCCCATTCTAAACCATACTGTAGTTGGCAACAGGTCTCTCTGGTTTTCAGTTGTGTCTACAACCAACCCTACTTCAGAGAATTGGGATCACTACTGTGTGAATCATGCCTTGAATTCCCTTCTCCCTTTCCTCCACAGGGAAGAGCCTGGGAGAGGCCCTCCTCTTCTTCTTCCCTGTTCTGTATATCTATTTATTTGTACAGTTGGTCCCCATGTGGGTTCTTAGCCAGCACAGGGAATTATTAAAAGTGGGGAGAGGTCATGGGTATGCCTTCACATTCTTCCTTTCTTCTGACCAGCCCCAGGTTCATTGGGGCTCAATTGAACTGTGAGAATCCTCTGTGTTTATTGGGATACAGTTTACAAATGTGTATATCTTTATAAAACAAGATTCCTGATGACACGGAGTCAGTTACTCATGAAGAAGCAGCCACAAGGAAAAGTGTCCTCTACATGTTCCCTGTTAACTCAGGAAGGTTGGGAATTTTGTTAGAAAGAGGCAAGGCTTGCTGACCTGCCCATCTCCTTCTGAACTTACAGCCCTTGCCTGAGCAAGTGGAATTGCCTGCATAAAGTCTTTGCACAGAATGAAAACTGGGAATAAATATTTGGGAAATAAGGAGTATATGATAAGACTGGGAAGGATCTCTGTTTGCCTTCCTTTTTCCAAAAGAAAACTTTTCCCTAGGATATGTTTCATATTCATATTGAAATCTTTCCTTCTAGTCTTATTACTGACCGTCCCAGGTATGGAGGAGGAAGCATCAGATACAGACAAGAACCTTTCGAAGCAAGGATGGGATGCTAAAAAGGTAATCCTGCTCATACTAGAGGCATTGTAAAGAGGATGTTTATCTTGGTTGTGACCGATGGGGAAAGTTGGGGCTTCTTAGACTGCTTGTACACAGTAAAGTTTGGGGAAATTACTCTTTTCCCAGTAGATGAGGTCCCAACATCATGTAGTTTGGGTTGTCCTCCTCCCCAATCCCTGTAAAATGGCTGGACAAAATGTATCTTACAGGTTCCAGTAATGTCTGCTTGTCTCCAGGGACCCCAAAGATCAAAAAAGTATTTTTGGCACATCTCTCCTCCCCCTCCCCACCATTTTAGGCCCAGGGAGGCATTTTTTAAAAACTGGGCTGCAGGGGACAAAAATTCCCTTTTAGCCCCCAGCACAGTTATGTATCCTTGTTTTAAAGCAAGGATTAGGGCAAGACCCACTGGATAACATCTGCCTACATTGTCTTTGGGCACAAAGTGTCAGTTCAAAAGTTCCTAGGACTCCATTCTTGTTGGATACAACCAGCCTGATCAATCTTAGAGTATGATGGGAGTTGTAATTCAAAATATATATAGATAAGCACAGCTTCCATGGCCCTGTTTGAAAGGAATGTGCAACTAACCACCTTTCCTATCCCTTCTCTAACCTGGCTATCTTGCTTCAGCTCTTGTGCCTTACATTAATATGTTGTCCTCCATTTTCTTTCAGACAGGATCCTCAAGGCCGAAATCCTGTGAAGTTCCAGGAATCAAGTACGTTTGAGGGGCCGGGGATGTGTTGGATTTCAGATTAAAATAGGATTTGGGCAGTTGGGGCTGGCATTTTGTAAAAAGCGAGATGCACTCTTTGTCAGAGGTGTCTGTGTGATGGGCCAATTGGGATGGTCAGGCTTGGAGCCTACAACTGTATTGCAGAGGGGCAAGGAAGGACTGCATTGATTGATCAGTAAGGCCATAATCTGTAGCAGGGAATGCATCAAATGAACTAGTCACAGCAATATGCTGTTCTGTATCCTTGCATATATGGCTGGCTCTCTGTATATATGGATTCTTTATCCCCGGATTCAACCACCCATGTCTTCAAAATATTTTTAAAATATATAAATTCCAAAAAACAAACTTTGATTTTGCCATTTTATAGAAGGGACACCATTTTACTATGCCATTGTATTTAATGGGACTTGAGCATCCACAGATTTTGGTATCCAACATTTGAACAATGCCATTTCCTTATGAAATGTTAAAATAAGCCTATACATTTATGTGCAATGAAAATATGCACACTAAACAAAACATTTTTATTTATATACTGTGTCAGGTGAGGGGGCGCAACATCCGCATGTAGATGTAAAGGGGGTCACATGGATAAAAAGTTTGAGAATCACTGCCTTAACCCTTGGCTAGTTGAAGTATCATAGTGAAACTTAATGATGATTTAGTGTTATGTCTGAATTGATGAGTTATGGCTTTTGATTAGCCAGCAAACCTGGAACTGAAATCGTTGATTGCTTTGGTTTTGCAACCCATGGTTCTTGTTGAGTCTAGCTAAGGCTTCTACAATTTCTACAGTTAAGGAAGTTTGTGATTTAAAGCAGACACCATGCCAAGCCAAGAGTAATAAAGCTCATAAAGTAATTGAACTATACAACCAGCTCCAAAAATGGTTGATGTTTTTGTTTGGCAGTTCAGTTCTGTTCTGGTTTCTAAACAGTAATAAATGCAGACCATTGTTTGGAGCGATGATGGAATTTTAGCCTCTGGGTTTTTCCATGTGCTTTATTTGAAAGCAGTCAAATTTGGCTCCCGAAAGAGACAAATAGTCTAGTCCCCAAAAAATAAATAAATTGCAAGTTCTCTCTAAGACAGCACTTTCTTAAAGCAACTTATTTGTATTAAGACATTGTTTTTAAATTGAGCTTTTGAAAAACACTGTCTCTTAAGAAGCTATTCCAGCCACTCTTAACTCCTTAAAGAAGAGATTAAAGTAAATATCTTCATGCCATGAGTTCTGGGCAAGAAGGATAGTCACGTTCTGTGAGTAGGTCTGTAATTTCCTCTTATGCCTTGGGCTATATGTTTACCAGAATTACTGTGCCTCATTTTTCTGCTTGTTTTCTCCTTGAAACACAGCATATTTCCATCAGCTGACCAGGAAAACACTACCACGCTTATCCCTGCTGCTCATAACACAGGTGGCTCTCTGCCAGACCTGTCAAACATCCATTTTCCTTCTCCGCTCCCAACGCCGCTAGACCCTGAAGAGTCCAGTTTCCCATCCCTGAGCAGCTCCAATAGCACTGGCAACCTTGCTGCCAACTTGACGCACATGGGCATCAACCCAGCCAATCAGGGTAAGTGCGGGCATGGATGTACCATGGGTAGAATCCCAAAAATGAGAAGACAGTGTCACTTCCTTTCCAGAGCTGCCCATCCTGTGACGTCACTTTGTATCCCAAATTGTTCTATTGATATTGTTGTTGTTGCAGTTCCAGATAGAGAGATAAGTTTATAAGTGTTTTTAAACAATAAAATGAAACCTTGCAGTAGGAATTTAAGGGCAGGAACTTCATAGGGAGAGGAGACAGTGTGGGGGAAAGGGTCAGGGAATCAGAGATCCAAAACACATTGCAGAAATAATCCAGTTTGAGACCACATTAACTGCCCTGGCTCACTGCTAGGGAATTCAGGGAGCTGTAGTTTTGTGAGACATGTAGCCTTCTCTGTCAGAGAGTTCTGATGCCATAAATAACTACAGTTTCTAGGATTCCCTAGCACTGAGCCTGGGCAGTTAAACCTGGAATTACTGTAGGTACCTTCTGTCCTCTCTGTTGTGTAGCCAGGAAGGTTCCCGAATATATATGTTCTGCACTAGTTCAGAGTGCCCATTTTGAAGTGTGCTCCAAACTAGTTTGCTGAAAATGTATTTGATGTAAGATAATCCTGCTGGAACCCTGTTGCCAATCTAGATAATTTTTCTCTTTTGGCAACAGGTATGACAACGACACAAGCCTCTTCTCGGCAGCCAGCTGTCAGCCCCCTTTCACTGAACACAGACTCAAGAAGAACTCAGTCCCAACAGGTCTCTCCTTCACTGTCACCGCTATCACCTATCACTCAGGTATGAAGCCTGGCAGCCTGGAAATCATGAAGGATAACATAGAAGACTTTCCTTGTGACAAACTGAGTGGGAGCCTCGAGCTGTATCCTAGTCTCTGTGGTGTCTGTGTGGTATCACTCAACTCCCTAAAGAGAATACTGTGTTGCTTTACATGAACTACAGTTCTTCTTTCTATAAATCATCAGGCCGTGGTGGCCTGGCGTAGCACTGATGCATCCACAGTCTCCTGATTCAGGGTTCGTTGGCTTTGGCCAGATGTACATAACATTAAGGTATATGATTTTAACTGTGGTTTGTAAGATAAGCCAGTATCCTGCTTGCAAATGATTAAAAAAAACATGCTTTGTCTCATTTAACTTTGAGTTCCGCCATCACCACTGCTGCTATTTCTGTGAGTGTTCGGTGGCTTTACAGGGCTGAGGAATATGCGGGTTTCCAGATGCTTTTGGACTACAACTCTCATCATCCTTCAGCACTTGGTATGCTGACTAAAGTTGCAATCCCACAGCATCAGGAGAGCCACAAATTCACCAACCCCTTCTGTATACTATAGTCCTTGGTGTCTTGCCAAGAACTGGCAAGGTGTAATCAGGCTGAATCTTATGTACCGTGTGGTGAGCTCATTCAGTGTGAATAGCCTTTGGTTTTCCAGATATTGTTGATTTAAGACCCCTACAGTCCATGAATGTTGGCCAAGGTTTCTGGCACTGAAGTATAGCAACATCTGGAGGAGCTTTGAACAAGACCTTCCCACTGGTTCTCCAACAAATCTTGCATTTTTGTGGCTGGGGATGAACACTTTGTCTGTTCATGGGGCATGATAACTCCTTCTGGAGCAGAACGTTTGAAAGAGATACCTTCCTCATTTTCTAGAGCTAGCATCCCAATCTGATAATGGTTCTAGCTGAGTGATGCAATTCTCCTGTCCTCTTCCCCTTAAGGCTGTGGCAATGAATGCTCTCTCCCTCGAACAGCAGCTTCCGCCCTATCCGTTCTTCACCCAAACGAGTGCACAGCAGCAGCAACAGACCCAGGTGGCGAGCGCCCTGCCACCCAACGCTTCTTTGATGCAGACCTCCGGCTTGCAGCGAGGTGTCCAGCTCCCCCCACTTTCGGTCACCGTCCCTTCTACAATCCCCCAATCTCCTCCAGGCAGCCAAACCCAGACTTCCATGGGGATAGACATCGGTTCGGTAAGAGGGATGGGGAGGAGAAAGCCCTAGGAAGG